>NC_061468.1:7272727-7575757 GCF_022581195.2 Helicoverpa zea
TGGGAAAACGGCTAGATACCTGTAACTTCGTAGATTCTTTCTGGCCCGATAAACTGCTTTTCCTTTCAAATTAAATAATAATTACCATTTATAACGTTCAAAATAAGTCATAATATAGGATGTTATAAAATTTACAGTCGCCATAAAAATGAAAAGCGTTTTCTTGCGTAATTTAAATTATGAAATTCATAGATCGTAAAGTTATGAGAAAAGGTCGTAAGATTTAATGGCGTCGACATTGAAAGTAAGAAAAAATAATTTGATGAGTCATAATTTATACATTAGGTATGATGACTAGTAGTCATCATAAAAATCCAATCAAACACTATTAATTTCACAGTGTTTGTCACGTGTGTTTAGCTTAACGTGTTTTCTGAGTCAATACATAAGTTAGATACTGTTATTTTTGCCTATTCCAGAATACGTTAGGTATGTGTTTAGTCAAACGGTGCCTTGCAAGAAAGTACGGTATGTCTTTGCCTATCCTACATCCTACTTATTATTTTTGTATTATAAATACGATGAAGCATTTTACCTAAATATGTTTTGTAATCGGACACTTTTAAACACGACGTGTCAAACGTCTGATCAAAATTTTTGGTTATTACACCGTAGTGTTACGAAAGAGCGCTAAGTCATAAGCTCTAAAACTACTGAATAATTAGGAGTAAGTGAGTACCTAATTGCATAAGCACTCAGTTTCGTTGGACTTGTAAGATCATCAAAACAAGTTCCTACAATGTTGCCCGTCTGACTCGAGCCGAGCTCAGCTTTGTCTGCAATTATACAAACTTAAACTGGATTGCTAAACGTTACAAGCAGCTAGCTACAGAATAAAGGAACTTACTTTCCACATAATAATATTCAACAGTACTGTAGTACAAGCTATCTTCACTGTAGTTTTGTTAAAACTTTGTCTACCACCTCCTTTCTCTCATCTTACTGATTTACTTACAAACGACTACTCTACTTAGTAAAGTTATACTCTCTTTCTATTAAAATTTTACTCACACTGGTTTTGTCACTAACGTCTTTTTAGTAACGCTTTTATTTTTTAGCACCCATTCCTATTATTTCAAATAAAATGACCTACCTTGTCGGATAAATCTTATTTAAATTTTGGCGATAACTTAATGAAGTATCTATTTGAATATAAATTCACCGGGGTTGCAGCACGTATTCGCACTTTCAAATGAAATACACATTTCAAAAGATCATGTTCTAAACAAAGCAAACGAAATACATCCAACCAAATAATGGAAGCTTCGCTTCCAGTGTTTTACATTCAGATATTGTACGAGTATGTATGGAAATACTATCCCTACCATTTTAAGATAAATGAAAAATCTCACCCACATTTCCTGTCAATATCGGTACACATTTATAAATATTTTTCAATTCCCCTAACCAATTTTAATTCTCGCCTGAGGAAATATTTTCCTGCCTATGTAATTCTATGACATCTATTTTATTAACAATATAAAAATTGAAAATTCGTATTATAAAAAGTTTCATTGTTTGGCAGCAATTTGGTCATGTTTCGTTAAATAGCAATTGTAAAAATTTAACAGCAGTTGTTGTTTGATTTCTACCATAATTCGTTTTGGGTTACTACGAATATTGACTATCATGTAGACATACTGGAATACACAGTATAGGTAATACAAAATATCTTTTTTTCATGGAAAATCAACAAATGATCCCTCCCGTTGTGGGTGCAGCGTGTGAGGGAGTGTCATACTCTTACTAACTAGAACCCATCATGTTCCTTCTTAACCCCTTTATGCACCACGTAACCCGCGCCAATAATCCATGGCCAGGCTTTGGCCTGGTGAGCACCACTAGAGAAATACCATATCTAAAATTGACTTCAGAATTTATTTTGCGATTATAATAAATTGTTATTATTCAAACTATGCAGATACCTTCAAATATGAAGTGAATTGAAATAAAAATGATAATTACAGAATGGCATCAAAAAACCTGGAGCTAGGCTTTGGCTTCAATATAAATCTACACAACAACGAATAAAATTTTTGGCACGTCCATATCTCCCTTCACTATTTCAACACAATACCTAACAAATAACTTTCAGTCTAGCATCAACTTTAGCACAACGAACACAATACCTGATGTTAGTACAACTGCTCTAAAACACTAGACAAATGACCCGCGACGGACGCTCGTGAAAGCCGGTCAAAAGAATTTATCTCTAACAAAACAGATGCGACAAGCTGCAAATGCAACTGTTTTGTGAAAATCTATAAAAGTTTTTGTCCATCTCTGTTTGTAAAATAAGAATAATAGAGTGTATTTTGTTTGTCACTTCGTTACTTATCTGATGATGTCCTCCTAGCCGATTATCGGCTACGGCGGCTGTTCTCATGTAAAGAGATTAGCCAACTGCGCAGGACATATTATTGTGCACAAGCATTTGCGCAGACACAGATGCGCTCTCTATTCACTTCACTCTCATAGTCCGATGGTACGGCAATCCGACACGACCGGAGAGAGATCAGAAAAGGGCCCGGAAGTTGATGATTGATACACCCGTGCAACGGAGAGCACGTAAATGTCGGTGCTGCGCCTGAGCTTACTTATCTAGTTACTATCAGACACCTGACGTTGTATCATCATTTATATTCTATCACTGTCTTACTTAAACCATAAGAACCAATCCTTAACACACTCATTTTACACTGCTCCGTATTTCTTGAAATAATAAAAATGTTGCGAGAGTTTTCTGAAAAGTTTAAGCCAGTAGTACAAGCTAGCACACTAATAATTTACCTTCCTAAGAGTATCTCAACTATTTCTGGGTAAACTACGAGTAACTATCAATAGAATATTGTAACGTAAAATATTTCTCAGAAACCGACAATACTGTAGCAATGCGGAATAAACCTTGGCGGTACAATATAACAGAAATCCTTAACTTCCGTTCAAGAAAACTTATAATCACTTGTAAACTCATTCATTCGTAAGTTTTATAACAGGATATTTGAGAAGTACCCAATTAAGTATATTTTCAATCACCCTTTACTCGTTAGTGCTGTTTGAATAATTACGAAATATCGAAATAAGGCAGCTTTACAGGCAGGCAGGTTTTAAAAGTGAAATCGAATTTCATCTTTTATATTTTATAACACCTTATCTACAGGAAATACAGTCTTAAACCACTTATATGACATACCTAAGTAATTAACGAGAACTGAGTGAGCTCAGTTGGATACAAGTCGCCTCCAACAGGTATCTGTGGAGATCTAAGAGGGAGGTCTATGTTCAGCAGTGGACGTCCTATGGCTGAGATGATGATGAGTGAGCTCATAATATTTACCTTTTACCTAAAAATAAAAAAGTAAGTAAATAACTACTCTACATTCAGGAATATAATTAAAATATTGTCATTTTGTGACAAAACTACAAAAGTAAAACTTCTTTTTTTGTATATACAATGTATTGTAGGTAAAAACCTCAAATACCAGTATAAAGTCATAACATAAGGCAGTTGTATGCTCAGTAACCGAATTAATGTAAGAATAATATAATTAATCATTCACTCTATACACATTCTGGCATATTTACTGTTAAGGGCCTATGCACACCACGTGTTTTAAACGCGCCGTCGACGCGCGTGTGTAGCGAAATTGAGAAAAAAATCCAGCGGTGCCACCCACGTCCTGCGGGAACTACCTATTTCCCGCAGCCGAATAAAATATAGCCTTTATTCAATATCCATTTTGTTATTTCGTAGAAGTGGTTCACACATACATAGATACAATTTTAGCTCTTAGTACTAGGCTTTTACTACGCTCCAGTGGGATAAGTAGGACACCGAAATTTTATAGACTGACACCAATTCTATGCTTCCGAGACTACTTTAATAGCCCAAAATAGCTGCTTTTGCCATATCTGAAAGTTTATAGAGCAGCATTAAACTTTCATCAATTGCACACAAATTCACGGATTTGGTAAATGTTCAACGTACCCAGATGTTTATGTTACTCGTACTTCGCAAACTTTTCGCTCTCGCAAATAACTTGGAATAAGTTGTTCGTCATGTGTGTAGCTTAGCATATTTCTTGCCGGATCAGTAGTTATTCTAATGATGCAAGTTTAAAAAAAAATATTCTATGTTTTAGGGCTTATCTAGTTATCAACCTCATACTTCTTATGTATTCCAAAGGCATATCTCACTTTTATTCTTATTTTATGTTCTAAGAGGAATCATTTATTCAGACAATTCCTCTTAGAGACTTTTTTCATTACATTTTCGTAAAATTGAAAAAAACAATTTCTTCACAATTTATTCAGTATAGTAGGTACTACTCATATTCTTACTTTATCCAGTAACAAGTCTCATCTTATGTAAACCAGCTTCATAAAGTTTTCCAGTGACTCACAGCGCCATCTATTTTCGCTAACATGAACTATTAAGTCTGAAACCTTCCCAACTTGCCTACCAGTGTAAGCGGCTTTGGTTTAATTTTACCATTTTCTCCCGTTCGCCACTGGTTAGCGCATTTCCTTGTTACTATTGTAAGTAGATGTACTGAAAAGCATGACTTAATAATGTTCATAAAATTGATATCAAGAATTAAAATTTTTATGTAATTATGTTATGTTCAAAGACTGATGTACTTTATTACAATGAGATAACTAAATAATGTGAATAAAGGTCAAATACAAGGTGTTGATTTGCATTTGTGACATATTTCAGGAGGAGAACATAAAATACGTAAATAATCGATTGGAATTACAGTAGACGGGAAATAGCTAACATGCACTGCTTTTTTGTCATTGTAATGTCCATAAATCCAATTGTATGAATGATCGTTGCGTATGCTTTGTGTTTGTTTTTGCGTGAGGGCGCAGCACGCTTTTGAGGCCAGTAACACACGCGCCAAGTTCAAATACGGCTAGATGACATTGACGGAATTCCGAAAAAAAAAAAATACGTACCAATTTTTTAGTTGATTTGGGTCGAGAATCAGTAGCATAATTACGTCCTTGAATATGGCACGGATGCAAATCAACAGCTTGTATTTATACTTACTAAACCAATATTTAATTAGTATCTCGTCTTATTAGGAGGCTGGTATTAAGGGTTTTGGTAATTTAAAAATATTTTATGTCAACCGCTTTGACTCTTACGAGTTATTAGCACTACAGTTTAATATTTTTATTAAGGTTTCAGCATATGAATATTTTTCATGAAAATGTAAAGTGCTTCTCAGATTATGCTGTGCACTTGTAGTCAAGTTATGCATAGGAAATATGAATACAAACGCTAAACCTTACTATACTGAGATAATAAATTTTTTTAAATAGCTACATAACATTTATAAGCTCGGGTTTTCAAATAAATATACCTACATGTTGCTACTAAAATATAAGTATCTATAACTTTTGATTTTGACTTTGGCTATATTATATTGAAATACTTTCAGTATGGAACAGACTTGTACAGTTCCGAATAACATTGAAAATTAGTTTCGTAGTAATACTAATAAATGAATACTAAACATAAAGGATACGACGTAATGTAGCGATTTTCCATTCACTAAATACCTTCAGTAATGCCTAATATTCGCTTATTGAAATTAGTGGATTTAATTAATTTAATAAACCTCAGTTTCACTTTGTATAATATTCCGATTCTATTGACCATTAACAGACTTTACAAAATAGATCGAAATAATATGTAGATCTATGCAATATATGTTTTCGTACTTTGTTCTTCAAATAACTCTCAGAATATTCAAAATGTACTTCTACTTGAAAATTATAAATCAGAAAACACATTTCATTTTAATAAAATAATTTCCGAAACATCTCCAATAAAATGTTTGCATCCCAAAGCGTAATATGTCTTATAAGAAGATGATATGTGCGTCTAACACAAGCGAAGTCGTGGGCGTAAACCACTATTCTTTATTCAAATTTTAAGGTGCATGGTTGGTGCAGTATATTCTACAAGGCTTTCTCTTCCAAGCTCAGCCATTCTACACATCCGTTCTAAAACTTCCTTGTTGTACAAATGTAGCTAAAACTTAGATGCACTGTGTACCGCACGCTTATGACATTAAACTATTACACTGGCGGACAAAAAAATCTGGGCTGTGTTTATTCTGTAGGTAATTAACTTTTATTAATTGCAGCACGCTTTTGAAGGGAAAGGTAAGAATAAAAAATGCGTATTGCAGATGCAAATATTGTTTAGTACTTTATAGACGTGCTTATTATATGTAGGTAAGTATTTTTATGTTTACGTAAAAGACACAAAAACAATCAAGGCAACATATTGTTTTATCATCAAGAATTTAATTGTAACTGTGACCCAATTTTACAGCTCGTCACTGTAAAGGAGTTCTCAAACTCAAGTAATGTGGTAGAAACTTGATCTTCCCTCGGATTAAGATTTGTGCTAGTTATGATAAATGAGACTAACTTATATGAGCAGGGATACAGTCAAGGAATTGTTTGTGTATGTGGAAACTACGAGTTTGAACTTAAATTAGAAAATTAGGTTCTCGTTGTACTCGGTTGCGCTTTTACTGAACTTTCGTCTGAACAATTACATATGTAGGTATACTGAAAATAACTAACGAAACATTTAGAAAATCCAGCCTCCCTCCTACTAAGCTGCTTGATTCAGATCTAATTGCCATAAGTAGTAATATGCTTACTTCAATATTTTTATTTGCTAAAATCGTCATTACCTTATTGCATTAAACTTCTGACTAGAGCCTTTTGCAAGCAGACACTCCTGCCGAAAATTGCCCTTAAGGTTTAAATCATTTATTCTCAAAAAGACATTGTCACTTACATGAGAATACATTTCAACACTTAGCATTACTATAGTTATATTATAAGTACCCATCACCAGATAACAACAAAGATAAAATATTAGTACATAATTACACGTGTAGTTACGAAGATAGTATTTCGCCTCCCAGTCCTTCCAATCACACACTGGACACCTACTTATAGTAGTTCTCCAGTATGTGTTTGGACAGCTGGGATTTAAAACTTCGGAATGAATTTATATTTTTTATACTAGACAGTAAATTGTTGAATAGCTGTGCTCCTTCATATGTGACGCTCTTTTTAGCATAGTTAGTTCGTATTCTTGGTAAGACAAGTAGGCTAGGTCAACGGAGAAAATTGCCCTTACCTTAGTTAATAATAAAATTAGACTTGATTCGGGCGCTGCCTTTCTACCAGATATTATTAACGAATTCCAGGAACTAATCTGGATTATGGATTATTTGTAGAATGTACGTTACATTCTACAAACATTATTGCACATACATTTTTGATGCAATCATCATTATTAACACTAGTCTTCTCCACCTGAAAGTAAATTGCCATTATTAAGATAACGGGGTAATTACGACTATCTCGGGGAGGTGATTACAATCAAAGGACACGAAGTACGGTCTCTTTATTACTACCGTGTAAGACATTAGCTGTCTAATTTACTGAAATAGTTCATTAGTAGAGCCTTATTTAATAAAAATGAATAAAATTAAGTTTTATCCCTAACTTAATACATCTTTTGTCATTCTTAAAAAGTTATAGAACCACAAATCTTACTCAAACTCCTTTTCTACCCTCGCTGGTGCTTCCACAGTTTTTCCTACATTCAATTAGGATTACCCCAATTTCTTGACCGACATCGGAAGAGCACGTTCCACAAGAATTCTTAACATACATAGCTATTCATAACCAAGTATCCCTTTTCACCCTTTTAAGTAACTCCATGTTGGAACCAGCCTTGAGCGACACTTAACGTGTCATATTTTTGATGGCGATCCTCAGTCACTTTTACTTTCTAAAAAAATAATATTCAACTGTCATTGTAAGTGGAGAAGTAGGAATATCTAGCTACATAAGAAAAAGAAGAAGAACATAAAATTTATTTTTGTGAAACATGGTTTGACATAGGTGTTGAATCGGAACATCAGCATGAAAATGTCTACAATAATTTCCTAAATTAAATTAGGTACAGTGATTAAGTAAGCAACCAATGATATTTTCCTTAATATTAATTTAAGATTGGATAGATCTTACTAATAAAACTACTCTTCTCCAATCTTAAATTAAATAGACTTCAAGAACCCGGAACACAGTACAAATTTTTATTCTACTAATTGAGATTTTAAACCGGGTGTTCAGAAATCTTCTTGCATATCATCGACTTCGTTTACCAACAGTTTATCTCCAAAATATTCACGTATAAAGTAGTCCAAAAGACTCCTTATCAACGTCCCATGTTGAGTGCTCTCGCGACGAAAGTGATCTTTGTAAATTTTCCTAATTTCACGTCGTAGTGTCTTTGACGCGCGTTTAAAAATATGAAGTCGTCTTCAGAATAAAAATGAGATTAAGAAAATGTTTAGACTTATTTTGACTACGAACTTAATTGTGTTAAATTTATTTATACACTCGGAGGTAATGGATTTGGGTATTTGCAAAAACCGTCATGTTTATTTTTGTTGATAAATACCAGAGGCAGGCAATGTTCGCTATTGTTGCAATGAGGTATATTGAGATAAGTTATAGCAGATTTAATCTTTCATTTCAACAATAGGTGTACTTAATAAAAAATATATTGTTATCTCATGCTTCTGGTCGAGTCTTTTCCTTCCTAAACCTATTTAAGGCCCTTCCCGAAGATGGCACACATTACTTTCAAAATACTGATTATACTAGCCCAAATTCATTGCAAGCAGGTGTACCAGAATAATTTCCACTATAAAAGTAAAATTCTGTATAATTCAATTAACCTAACCAAAACTATTCCTTCAAATATAACAATTAAGTAGGTCTAGTCAAGTCTAGTGGTTCTCTCATGAGTTTTAAATTTAAAATAAAGTTCACATATTCTCTGCCTGTGAACTTTGCCAGCTGCAATTTGCACTGTACCGGTTAAGTCTGGTTATATCCAGTATTCGTATACATTTTTAATGGACGATAGAAGAATTAATTAAGTTATAAAATGAGCGCTAATAGAATCATTTTACAACTTAATTTTTATAACTACCTATACAGACCAATTGTGTGTGCATTAAATTAATAAATTAAATTGCAGGAATCATGTTAGGGGCAATTTCACCGATAACGTAAGCCCAGTTTTCTTAAATCATCTATTCACTTTGAAATGTTTACGTAAAAATTCAAAGTAAACAGATGATTTAAGAAAAAAAAATACGTTTATGTTGACGGTAAACTTGGGCCTTAGTATAGTGCGTGAGTGTATTTCATTCGGTTTCAGTGTCACACTGAATTTTCTGTGTCCAATAATACGTTTTCCAATACACAATTAATTTGTCAGCGGATGTTTCCTTTGAGGCGGTTTTGCAATATGTCGGGTGTGTCGTTCATAATCACATTAAATGAAATGCGTTAATATACTGGTTAATATATGTCCATTAACACAAAGAAAAATACGTAAAAATAAAAAAATGAATTTTTCAAACAAAGTAAATAGAATAAAAGTGTGAGAAAATTGGAACACCATAAAAGTCAGTCATTACAAACAACTGAAATTCTCCCTTGAAAACTGACAGCTGTCAACTGATCAAAACATACGATACTCCTAACTTTATCTCTGCTTTACACATGATGCTGTAAATTATAAGAACGAAAAATGACTCCTGTGGCTAAACCACTGAATGGATTAGGTTATTTTTTTTACAATTCGCCATAGAATATCATAAAGTATATGTGATAGAATTTAATGTGATTGTGAACGACACACCCGATATTTTTGGATTAATAGGCAAAAAATAAAATGAAAAACCTTCTGCAAGCCCTTTCACCCTCCCTGATGAGGAATGACGGGATATCGTCATCATCGTCATCAGGCATCTGCTAGTTCGTGACCAGAAGTTCTATCAAAACAACTTCTGCTATAATAGTTACGTCAAAACAATGTAATTTAAGTTAACTTGATTTTAAAACAAACTGATTTTATATAACTGGGTATATTTTTTTCTCACAATCATAATTGACACTATGTAAAATACACTACATTCAAACAGCGCCATTTCACATAATTCTCTAAAAAGTACACCTGAAATTGTACAAGCCTTCATGTTCCTCTTGTCTCACAATGATTGGGTAGAAACGGCTACATGCATTCTCGTGTACCTACTAAAGATAAATGAAGAATCAAATAGACATCTACAAATTAAACAGACAAATCAAATCTACAGACAAATCGTCAAATAGACCTTTGAGCAATTATTCAACTTTTTTTGTTGTGCCTGTTGTTTGTTTGAAATACATATAAGTTTTCTCATTATTTATTTGAGTTCAGTAAAATCTTATCAATAAGGTAGACAAACTTATAAATAAACAAATGAATAAAGGCACATTATGAAGTTCTAACATACACTAAACTTTTTACCTAAGTAGGTAACTGAACTCATCATCATCAGTCTTTTTACTGTACCACTGCAGAGCAGAGGCCTCCTCTCACACGGAGAAGGATTGAGCATTTATCACCACGCTTGCTCAATAGGTACAGGCTACCTTAATAGGCATTTCAGATTTTACATTCCAGGTTTCCTCGAGATGTTTAATCAGCCATTGATTTCCAAGATATACTATGAAAGTACATACAAACTTTTCATTTTTATTGGTTGTTCCTTGATCTGGAATTGAACACACTTATACTTTACAGGTTGGTTTTTTACCCAAAGAGCCCTTACGACTAACATTAAACATTTCAAAGATTTAGGTATAACTGTCCCAAATTATTTAGTCTGGGGGTGTATTTACCATCACTGATAGGTTTATGTGCCTGTTTAGTTTACACGACAGAAACCGCCGTCAAGCCAGACATCCATTAAATGAATTACTTGATTACTTAGGCCATTAATCTCTTTCCCTGTAATTAATTAATTATATTGACAGGAAAATAGGAAAGGCATTCACCTCAAAAATTTAAGTCGGCTTGTTTGTTTACAATATTTCGTTAGGACAATTTAACAAACATCACAGTTCTAGATAAGGTAGGTATAAAATAGGTTTACAGCGCTTTCACGCTAGCAGATTTATGTCGCATGTAGCAAAATAGTAAACTATGCGATACATTCTGAAAGGTAAAAATCTGTCACTCGCTTTTAAACGTCATCTTTTCACCGGGAGTTGTTAATTGTTTGCTGTATAACATACTAGCTGTTTTCCCACGGTTTCACCCGCGACCTGTGGAAACGATTGCTCGTACCGGGATAAAATATGTGCCTATGTTACTCGTGAAGAGAGAAGCATTCAGTGAAAGAGTTTTTCAAATCGCTTCGGTAGCTTGAGAGCGTTAGGGTACAAACAAACCAACTAAAAATGTTTTCTTTTTAGAATAGAAAACAAAGTAAGTACCAACTTGCTGACACATCCTTATTAATTTCACCAAAGTATCGAGACCACAAACTCAGTGTCGTCATATGTTTCAGACATTTTACGGAGCTGATGTTGCATTTTAATTATAATAAAGTTAATACTTGCACTTCACTTGGCAGCCAAACTTCTGCGGGGTTGTTCTAGAAAATAAGGAGTGAAAGTGACCATGAGTCAAATTGGGCTCATTGTCCAACAGAGTTATAGCATATGCCGTTGTGAAGGTTTTTGTTTGTACTAAAATTGTTACTATGGGCACTACCTTCAATTCCATGGCAAAAAAAAGATATGCACCTAAATAGGATTACATATTACGTAGGTAGGTATACATTCTGGTTAACAGAAATGAAATGGGTCGAGATGCCATCGCTCAGTATTACTGCTCGTGTCTAACAGGTAGACGCACAGTAGGAAGTTGTGCTCATATCATTTCAATAATATGGTATCTAGGGTTAGGCAGGCACTCACAATTTAAGCCACCGCAGGATATTTAGACGACATTATTATTGATATTGATTGAAATGTTAACAAAAATAATTTTAACTGTTAGCAGCTGTTTTATTTTTTATGTATACATTAAACCTGGAATTAAAACTAGTTAAAGGTGTTCAATAACAAAACCTACACTGCCATAACAGCACTACTTTTTGCAGAATATTAGTTTATTTATGGTCGGATAAAAATATTTATAGCAAAATAACCCAATGGATTCTTCGCAAAAATGAGTTTAAATCTTTATATTTAGTGCTTTACAAGTATATTCAAAGTGGTCTCATCTCTGTTGGTGGGTGAGCCCAGGCTTCATACATTTTTGCCCATGGTACTTTGAATCAGTATAAATCTGATACCTAGCTAGTTGTCTAAACGTATTTAATGAAATATCAATTCCTATTTTTATTACCAGCCATTTCTTGACAGAAAATCCAAAATAATTTTATATTTATTTAGGAGGTATATACAGCATTTTTTCCTAAAGATAAATATTTAAGAGTATTTTCTTTCCTTCACCTATCAGCCGTATAATTTCCCCTTCTCATTAAAAGGTTTAAAATCCCAAAATTATTTTTTAACTTTTGATTAGAAAAGCTTTGAAAAGTAAAGGGTAATTTGCCTGCTTTTAATTATTTTTTTGCGTTCTTCCGATTACGTTGTTGCATAATAAAAAATAAGTAAATGATCGCCGTTGTATTAAATGTAAACAATCAAATATTAGACATCCAAGCAGTTACAAAATATTATTATCAGTCGTGCTGGCCTAGTGGGTAAAGAACTAATCTCTCGAGTATGAGGGTGTGGGTTCGATTCCAGTCAGGCAAGTAACCATGCAACTTTTCTAAGTTTGTATATACTTTCTAAGTATATCTTGGACACCAAAGGCTGATAAAAAGATGAAGGAAAACATCTCGAGGAAACCTGGATTATATACTCTGAAATCACCAGCCCGCATTGAGCAAGCGTGCTGATTAATGCTCTGCTCAATCCTTCTCCGCATGAGAGTGCTGTCCTGTGCCCAGCAGTGGGACGATAAAAAGGCTGTAACAATAACAACAACTAAATATTGCGAATGGAAACCCGATATTTTTTTCTAGCATTTTCTATATTCACTTACAAATCACTCACAAAAATATAAATTTTTGCTTTACTTATAGCAAAAACACTTATTTCGCTAACGATGTGTACGTGATCAAACATTTAAGCTTTGGTTCATTTTAACCTTACAAATTATGTGTACAAAATAAGGGTGCTCCAAATATTATCCTCGTACATTCTAATTTGACTTTGAATTAACTTAAGGCTTTTTATAACAACGTAACGAAGCCAGCCGCGATCCTTTTACTCTTCATTGTTTATGGTAACCTGATATGTTTGTTTTCATCCGAATATATTCAGTGTTTGTGTTACATATGAGCCTTTCAAAATAAACGTGTGTTAAACTCCAATTTATCGATTGGAATTTGTAAACTTCATGTTAGGCATATCGAGGTATAGATTTACTGGGTATCAACGCTCGGTAAAATGTTTGGTATGCTCTGAAAGGCACTGTAGTCAGCATAATACTATGCCTATTCAGATTTTAAGATCTTTTGTTCTCTCGCAGACGAGCGCAGTGAATAAGTAACCCCGATACACTTTAATAGTTTCTGCAAAATGCACAATGCACATAGAATTGCATTGCCTGTATATTGTTCGCCTATGTCTTCGCAATTACCACGACGTTCTTGACTCAGTTCTTAGACATTGGTAAGTACCTACTACATTAGAAGTGACTGTACAAAACATTAATCTAAGACCCCTATTAAGATGTATTTACTAATAGTACGAGTGAGACAAGGGGATGTTATTTCCCCGAAACTGTTCACTAATGCAATGGAGGATATGTTCAAGACGCTGAACTGGAAAGGACACGGCATCAACATCAATGGCGAACACATCTCTCACTTGCGATTTGCTGACGATATCGTCATCATGGCGGAAACGCTGCGGGACCTACAACAGATGCTGAACGACCTGGCTGAATCTTCTCTACGCATCGGCCTACGGATGAACTTGGACAAAACCAAGGTCATGTTCAATGAACATGTTCTACCGGAACCGATTGCGATACACGGCGCCGTTCTCGAAGTTGTTCGGAAATATGTATACCTCGGGCAGACATTGCAGTTAGGTAGAAACAACTTTGAGGACGAGGTGAATAGGAGAATTCAGTTGGGTTGGGCTGCATTTGGGAAGCTACGTCGAGTCCTAACATCGTCGATCCCACAGTGCCTAAAGACAAAAGTCTTCAATCAGTGCGTCCTACCTGTCATGACTTACGGAGCCGAAACGTGGACACTGTCGGTACGGCTGGTTCACAAGTTTAAAGTCGCTCAGCGGGCTATGGAAAGGGCTATGCTCGGCATTTCTCTGAGGGATCGCATCAGAAATGAGGTAATCCGTCAGAGAACCAAGGTCATCGACATAGCCCACCGAATCAGCAAGCTGAAGTGGCAGTGGGCTGGCCATATTAGCCGAAGAACCGATAACCGTTGGGGTAAACGAGTTCTAGAGTGGAGACCACGCCTCGGCAAACGTAGTGTAGGACGTCCTCAGGCACGGTGGAGTGATGACTTGCGCAAGACGGCTGGCAGGAGCTGGATGCGAGAAGCTGAAAATCGATCTCAGTGGCGTGCACTTGGAGAGGCCTATGTCCAGCAGTGGACTGCGATAGGCTGATGATGATGATGATGACTAATAGTACTAGGAACTATGTTTGTTGGTCATTTCCTTATATTACAATACCTACTTCCCAATATCCTATTATTAGACATAACTTTAGTCTATCGTTGTGTTATAGATGAGAAGTTTGGCCAAAGTCTGCCCGGTGATTTAATAATACTTAAGTACGTGTTTATACTTAGCAACCCACAGTTGCGAAGATCTATCAATTCTAATATATTATCTGTCTAAAAAATATCGATGAAATTAATTCGCTTTAGACACGTCAAAGGATTTCAAGACAGTAATCAAAAGCGTATTTGTTATAGTGTGACAAAGTGATTGATTCAAAGACACGTGACATATAAACAATTCAATCGAAATTGTTTTCATATTGACGCCTTTTACGAACTCGAATAAGAGCAGAGTATTAAGTAATGCAAACTGATACATAAAAAATTACACGTGTAAGAGAAGAAACAGCTCATAAATTCAATGTTCTTTAATAATTCAGATCAAAACATCTCAAACAAAGACCCATTTCTATTCATTCTCGTGGATTCCGTAATATTTCATAGCTGCGCCCGTGGCTTGTGATCTGCATAACAATTGTTAGCAAAAAGCACAATATTGCAGTAACAATACTATGCTAATTCTGGGCTTTGTCGTGTGTTCGTAAGCTACTTTCGCTAAAGGATTTTTTTACAGCGGTTCCATAAGTATGTGGAATTCAGTTAACCTTCGGGTAAGGTATTTTATTTACCCAGACTTAATTTTGGTGTCGCCTTTCTTGATCACCAGCCGATTTTGTTGAAAATATGCAGGCATTGTGTTTGGGTGGTTTGATTTATCCTAGAGGGTACAGAACCAAGTCAAAGTCTCTACCTGCGTCTCTAGAATATCTGAATATGTATTTAGATATATACATACTTATGTAAGTACAAAAAATGCTGCACGGCATGTGACAAACACATGTGAAAGTTATAATATAGAGATCAAAAAGTTAATAAAGTGTGAATCTTTCTTAAAATAAGATGCTATTTTAGTTTTGGACATAGATAGCAAACCATAGGCTAATTTTGCTTTAATTTTGCTCTCTGGCATAAGCCGTTTGATATTCACTTGTTTCATATAATTCCAATTAGGCAATTTGTTAATAATCATAAACGTACAAAATAATATTTTAAAATGCTTTATTGTCACAGAAATTTGTCACAAAAATTAATAATTAGTTTATTCCGAGAGTTCAATCTATTTTACAGGACTTCAGAATTCGGTACTTAGAAATAAAATTAATTATTACAACAACCTACTATACCACCCACTAATACCAAGCTTTTCTCGAAAATAATTATCTTTGAAGGAACATTTAAACCACTTACGCTACTGTGTTAAGAAATGATTTAAAAAAATGACCTCTTAGTTCTTCTTCATACCAAAATAATGTTAATATTTTTATTACATTTACCTTTACACAGCTGGACATTCCGATATCAAGATTGAATGTTCTATTTCGAAACGTTTGAAAAGTTTGCCAATATTTCTGCCGCCAAATGGCCAGTTGGCTATAAAAGGACAATAAAACTTACATATCTATGCAAACCTTTAGTATTCTTACCTAGCTTTATAGCGTAGTTTTATGTATTCCCGTTGGATTATAAAGGTAAACTCCCTCATTATGTGGAACCAGAATATCTGGTTTAAAAGAGAAAATATTATTGTGAATGAGCGTGTAAAATCCTATCGCTTGAACCCAGTTGCCTCTAGGGAGTTTGTAGTTCCACAAATTATATTTTACACAAAATGGTCCAAATATTTTTCGTCACAATTTTTGTTGTGTTCGTTTCACCTCTGTAAATAAAACTATTGAATTGAATAAAGTAAAAATCCCTAACCCTAGTCTGTCAGTCCAATATTAAGTCATAAAGGGATAACCATTTAGTCGCTGATTGTGTTTTGTTTCACAGATTCGCTGACGTTTAAAAATAAAGGGAGTCCTGCAGTCACTTCAAATAAAGGTCATTTTTT
Source organism: Helicoverpa zea (assembly GCF_022581195.2). NCBI lineage: Eukaryota > Metazoa > Arthropoda > Insecta > Lepidoptera > Noctuidae > Helicoverpa > Helicoverpa zea. The sequence goes on from NC_061468.1 coordinate 7,289,357, forward strand.
TTTGCTTTTCTGGCAAATAAGATCAGGAAGCGGTAAAGAGTAGCCTTTATTGAGTTGCTATCGCTTGCGTAACCTTCGACGTGAAAACTGACTGTTGGTACACACTTTGACTTTATTTTGAAAACAATTTAATGAGAAACAATCAAAAACCTACGCAATAAAAATCAATAAAAAATATGACTTTCGAAGTTTTCAAACAAATATTGTTGCCAAAAATTTTATTAGCCACCGAACGTTTATTTATAAGCTGATCAAAGGTATATTAACATAAAGCGTAGAATGTTTAGTGTTAAAAGATTAAAGATGAACACAGCTATGTCTGTGTGTATGTTTATCGACTATACTAGCGGTCAACGGCCAAGTTTTATATTAACGGTTGTTTATGTTATACGTAAACATATTTTTATATGGGGCATTTGGTCTCGGCCTTGTCTGTCCTGCGATAATATGATAAAGAGGCGTAGCGTCTGTGCGTGATTTGAGTAAAATGAATTTTTCTTCAAAAAAGTCTGGAGTTTCAGACGACAAATGTTAGGTTTTCTTTGAATCCAAAAGCTGCATTATCTGCTGATTCATTATTTTTAACTGGCAGATGATCATAGTCGACTCGTCGTAGTCTTAAATACATTCTGTGGCTACAGCAACACTATATGAAACTGTGTTTCCTACTTAATTATTCCTGAGCATTATTTATATGGTTTATTTAATTAATCAAAGGTAATAAAATTTCATCCAAATTTTCGTCTCTCAGTTTGGACGCTCGCAGCCAGATGAGCTAATAATATTTTTATTATGGCTCAAAAGAACGTAAACATTATTGTTTTCCAAAAACCCCGTGGGCTTCGCCGTGGACAGAAGCAAAAATAATTAAACGTGAAATGAAGATCGTTTCTTAAATTAATTAAACGCTTTTATTTGGCTGGTTCTGTTATGGTTTCTTCGTACCTTACAAGACATCAACTTGGAATCGATTTCAGCTATCCGGTTGGACTCGATTTTTGCCCACTTTTATTTATAATGCTTCAACAAGTACCAGAAATTCTTAATTAATTGCGATGTGACAATATCAGATACTTACTACGATTTTAAATCTTTATTTCAATTGTATTTATTTGCCTAGCCGGATATTTAATTACCTGAATTATAGGCCTTAAACTCATCAACCGTACAACATTAACACTTGACTATAAAATATTTTAAATTAATGGAACTACATTTACATTAGTCAAAACATTTTTATGAGAAGAAGTCAAAAAGAAAATCTAGCAATACAGAAAAACTAATAATCTATGATTGCGAGGAAATTTCACCGTGAATAGGGAGAAGATTGACAGGCTGTAGCTACAAATAAAACTTCGCTTTTAGAGTAACAATTCCATTTATTACGGCATTAAATAAAATACTATACAATTATATATTTTACAAACAACCGTTCTTCCTATCTCGAGTAACATATTAATTAGTATTAATATAACTGTCATCAAGCCTTCGTGACGAAACGAAATCTTCCGTGATAGCGTCAAGAAAGCATTTTACATTATAGAGTACATAACATGAAAGACATATTCCTATCTCAAAACGATACATCCTTAGGGAAGCCCTCCAGCTATTTTGTATTAAAAATATACCCTTTGAAAACAAGTTTCATTCACACAATAGTGGCTACAAATATAGAATTGTTGTACTCTTTCCACGATACGACTGTGGAATTCTGTACCGATCGTGCAAAATGTACGTGCCTAGTTGATATTGCACGAGTTTATGCAAATCATAGAGGATACAGCAGGGTTGCCCCAAATTGTGACTAATGCAAACATTTGTTTAGCTTTCTTTATTGAGCGGCATAAACAAACCGTTGTGCCTATAAATCTTTTGAAAGACACTCCCCTTTATTTATGAGAGGAAAGTCGTATAAAAACGTTACTAATTCTTTTTAAAGGGAATTTACTTGGGGGTGGGAAATCTAATGATTCACAAAAAGTTGTGTTTATTACTCGTGTTTATGTTTAAATCGATGGCATTCTCTTTCTAGGGATAATGAAAATTCGATTGCATTCCTGTATGTACCCATTTATGGCTAGTTTCATCGGTTTTGGACAAAGTCTCTGATAGCTCTATCAAGAACTTGTCTGAGAGATAAATACAAGCAATATCTAGTATATAGCATTAACTACCTGACACTTTATCGGTAGCGAGTGAAACCGAGCCTTACGTTTGGTTGTTCCTGACAGACTCTCTGAACATAATATTTTACAAGAGGCCGAAAGACGTTTCAATCACTGTCTTGAATATTCGAGATTCGATTTATCATTGTCGCGGTCAGATCGAGACCTTAACTGATGGTGGCATTCGCGCCATCATAAAAAGGGTTTACAAGAAAAATGGCGGCTTCATAAATGTATTTGTTGAGTGGTGATATGACCTTTCAAAACATACCAATACAAATAATCTTTAGAAAATAATAAAACGGTTAGAAAATGGTATCTAACTGGTGATTATATTGAGACCGTCAGATCGATTACAGACACAAAAAATAAAAGACAACTTAGATCTGAAATGACAATAGGTAGGTATTTCAATTTACAAAGGGTTATCGAGTGGAAAGTTTCGGTCAGTGGAAATAAAAGAAAAATGTCTTATTCTTTGTACAAGTTTCAATCTATACGTATTTCGTTAAACACAGCTAGCCAACTGATGAAAATTGAGGAAAAGTTTTGTCTTTTTTGTGTGTTTAGGATTTAATGGAAGAAAAACGGTCAGTTTGGCAAAGTCAATGAGAACATACATACAATGTACTCATACAAGCTTTTTAAAGCATGTTTTTGTAATATTCTTTGAAAAATACACGGAGTATCCATCCGTATGATTCACGTCACAATTTTCTTATTAGGTACAATTCTGTACAAATTTTCCTCTGTAGGTACCTTCTCGAACAATTTGCCAATAAATTGACACAGTTATCTACACAGTGTATTTTATCAGGTGGAAAAGTCCCTATATCAAAATATTTTTACCATCATTGATATTACACGTACCTATATTTTTTTTCTATTTGTACATATTTAATGAAAAAAATACACCATCATCATCTATTGCTTTGTTTTAATTTGTCACAGAAAAAAAAAACATATTTTAATGTGTTTGATCGACAGTTAAATGAAAACTACTTTCCGCTATGGTATCAATTCCACTTTGTACGTAACATTCATTTCAATGCGTCCATTACTAAGCAAGGCAATGTACATTAAAGTTCATACTTAACAGTAAAGTTTTTCGTTGTCCGTAGAACACGCGAATACTAAAACACTCTTAATATTTAAGCCACATTTATATCTCGTGTACCTATTATTTTTCGAACGACATTTTAGTATTTAGGTACACCTTGCAATCGAGTTCGAATAGTCATAGTATAGTCACTCAAAGTTGTGCTTCAGTCTTTCACTATTGAGTTCAACACTACTCACTTTTTTGCAAAAAAGAACATGTCCAAAACATTTTTTAAGATTTAAGTATGTTAACACTGCATATAAGTCCAAAGCATGTCTTTTTACACTTATAGGTAAACACTTTATCACTTCACTGTACCTACATTTACACATACGTAGTCTGTAGTTCGGTATGCGAGTTCGCTCTTTGCGCGGGCGCACACCTATTCCGTATCATCTGCCCGAAAGTCGTCCTGAACTGTCGAGACATGGAACAGTATAGGACGAAGTTGATAGCCCCGTTCAGGAGTGCCAGTGCATCCATCAGCTCGCCGAAGAGATCGTAACATTGCTTAAAGAAACACCTTCCGAGGACTCCACTTAGAAGACCTGAAAAGAAAAAAAGAAAAATTAACTTCTAAAACAGGTATTACGTCTAGAGGCCAAAGCCTGCTGAGGCTGAGGGATTGTTTGAAAGAGTTACCGAGCGCCTGGTGCCAAAAGAGCTTTAGAAGGAACATGATGGGTTTTAGTCAGTAAGAGTCTGACGGGAGTGTCGCTAACCCACATGAGGGAGGGGTCATTTGATGATTTTCCATCAAAAAGGGCACACCGGCTGAGCTGAGCAATATTTTGACCATTAATCTGACCTGCTTCAATCAGCAGCTAGCTGCCTTTACAATATCATCACCCTATCTAGCTAATATGTATCTGTGACACTTCTCGGAACGAGAATTAAAAAAACTATATGTTCAAGAACTCACCTAAAATTCCTTGAGGAAATTCCGTCAACAGGAACAGCAACAGCACAGCTACCAACATCTTCGTAGTCCGATCAGTCCTCCGCTCCGCTTTCGAGCGTTTCGTAGACTTTCTCGTAAACACATTTCCGTTGCCATTGACAACCGTGTTCGCGGGACAAGCGCTGTAGCCTTTCAGAGCTTTCTTCCTACTATTTGCTCTGTACAATGCTCTTACTAGCCACGCACTTATAACAGTCAGTATGACACAAGGTAACAACTTTATAAGTACTGCATGCACCCAGAAATTAATCTGGTATAAGCTGCCGTCGTAATCAGAGTCGACAAAGTAGACTTTTGTCAGCATATGTCCACTTTTGTCGAAAGCGAAATCTTTGTGTATTGTGAATACCTGAAAGAGAAATTAATTTTGTTAGTAAAAGTACTTTGTTTAATTTCGTTTGATGTAAGATACGATTAATTTTGTGAAGTATCACTTTTGAATTGTGATTAGAAACAAACGAGTTGTGTTTCTATTTCTGCAGGTAAGAGACCATCAGAAACTGATTTTGGAAAATGGTGAGATTTTTTTAAAGGCTACTTAAGTTTCTACAATGTCATGTTCAACCTTGATATTATCGATTTGCCACAAAAAATATCACACGATCTCCTTTATGTTATAGGAGAAACTGTCGATATCGATAAGATAATGTTTCTGATCGCACTTTCCGACTAGCGCTTAATTAACAATCCCGCTGGACAATCGTCTGATAAAAGTTTTGTAATTACGAAGTAACTCTTTAGGGGATACTACTAATTATAATATTATGTAAGTTTCAATAGAAACAGTGTATTGTTTCATCTAATCTTTTTATGTGTATAAGTATATTCGGGCCCAATTCACCGACAACATGAACATAAATGGCCATACTACAAAAACTTAAACACCTGTTTTACACTTGTCTAAAAAAATTGTGGCTGCAAAATGAACCATATGTCAACGTCATAATTTGACATTTTTTTAGACAAGTCTTAAACTGATGTTTAAAAGTTTTTGTGGTAAGACGGAAACAGTTTTCTTAAAACAACTGTTTACTGTAAATTTTCATGTACAAGTTTCAAAGTAAATATATAATTGTTTTGAGAAAATGGACGTTTATGTTATCAATAAACTTGGACCTCAGTAGTGTTACATAACACTAGGAATATTGACTTAACGTCCCATCTTGACCTTCACCTTCAAATTAACACAATTATGTTACACAGTGATATATTACAGACACGCAATACTTAAGAGAAATCAATTAATTATAGGAGCGGTCTAACCTCAGTTTCGATAATGGCATAGTTTCACGCTATTCGAACTAATATCAATCTTCTCAAAGGAATACAAATTAATATCGAAAATCACTAGGCGTACAATAGTTCAACCGTAGACAGATATTGTTGTGGTGATATGATATATAGAGCCTATATTGGGGTTACGTGGTTATGGATTTTCATAACATCAAGCTTAATCCGAACTACAGCTCGTAATAAAGATTAACAATTGGAAAAAAAAATGTAAGTAAAATTATTCTCATGTATATGAATAGAAATTCAAATAAATAAAGATAAAAAAAACCTACACTACTTACAGTTTATTGCTTGGGAAAGAAAATGTCTTAAACTATTTGATTGTGAAATTGTCATGGAGACCTTTTATGAAGACCTCAAGAAAAACCATAACAACTTTACTTTGCTAGAAAAAAGTACTTTACATTGTGCTTTTTTGTAGCTGAAGCAATAATAATAAAAAAGTGTTGGAAACTATGCAAAAGGTTCTAAGTCTAATAAAATAAGTTGGACACTGTTTCGTTAACATGGAAAGTAACCTAACTTTTAATTTGAAATTCTACCCTTTCACAGAAGAATGTCTTGAATGTGAGAAGTAGTTACAGTGCGAAACAAAAACTAAAATTAAATTCTAGTTCAAATAACTCGGAACAAAAACATTTACTTCTAAGAAACACTTGTACAAGAATCTGTGTGCCCAATTTGTGAATTGACAGGTTTATATAAAATCTGCGTAAACACCACTCAACCTGAACTATTTACCTGAATCTAGAATTTGAATATCCCTTATAGTTACGGTAAATGTGGTTTTAAGCTGGTTACACACTACCACACAACAGTCTTTTGGTAACATAGATTTTTATGAAAACTTTGGCTCCTACCCATATAGCAATTTTATTTGGGGTCAGCGCGGCATATGTAAATGGTAATTCTTCCTTACTACTGTACCTATCCGTTTTCACCTCGTACTTATTTCCACAACTTTGATCTTATTCCTTTTTATCACAATCCATCCAAAGGTTGTCTGTAGGAGATCGCTTTCAGCGATAAGACCGCCCATTGTGTCACCGACTTCAAAATGTTTGTTTGTTCTTGTTGATTTTTAATTGGTGTGCATAATAAAGAATATATCTATCTATCTATCTTATTTACTTTAATCAAATTCGCGGTGTAAATAATACCAAACACTGACATAACTAACTAATAACTAATTGAAACAACGAATTGCTTAGGTTTTCCTCTTTGTCTAGTGTGTGATCCTCCTTAGTCTAGTTTGCGTTGAAACACGCTATTAGATTTCATGACAGCCGTTAGACAAGCTATATCGTTATATCGATAGAACGGAGAACATTGGCCTATGATAATACGCCGATGATAAGGCTACTGATATTACAAATTAGCAGCATAAATTAGTATAGCATTACGTAGGTACTGTTAGAATCAATGGGTCAGATAGTTATATTATAAGGGTTTGTTAGAAAGAATGTTACTTATGAGATGACGGCAGATAAAAGTATGGAAGGAGAAAACGTGCTGCGCTGACCCCAAATAAAATTGACGACTTAAGGCGTCTTCCTAATTGGCAGCGATCGCGCGATGGCGCGATGCGTTTTGATTGACTGAAAATTCCACAATACGCACAAAACCCTAAACGGAATTTGCTTTTAGCATAATATCGGGTCATAAATCTTTATCGATTCTATAAAGCAATATTCATTAGCAATTTAATCTAGTAAAGTATCTTCTGATATCCTAACTACCTATCTAAAATTGACTCTGATAGTTTTTAATCGACCAATGAAAGGACCATGCGTCAATTTGTACCCATTTTTTAATAAAACGGGGCAAACGTGTGATCGGTCGGATGGTACATACATCATTTACAGCACAGGTATACTGTTGCTACAGTTTTTGTTATTAAAATTATATGTCAAACCCATTTACTCGAAAAATCTTGTGAAATGGTTATTTACGCGGGAAGCTATGAAAAGTTAAAGGTACATCAAGTTTTATGATGATAAGTAAAGCATTGTGCACACATAATGACCAAGTGATTTGGGTTGCCTTTTATAAACTTGGTTTAATCTCTAGGGCACTGACATTATGAGGCTTTATATGTGAAGGAAGAACTTTCTGGAAAAACTTATATAAATTATATTTTCTCTGGGTCTAACCATGGGCATTTCAGATCAATAATCTTGTAAATATTTTTTTTAATTGTATAGTAAGAAATAGCTTGTATTGAAACTTATACGAGAAAATAATATAGGGTTGCATAAATTGGACCAGTTGGTAAATTGTACCACCTCAAAATCTACTGAACTGTAATGTTCAAGAAACTTTTAACATGTTTCAAACAATAGCTACCATGAATTCTTCCGTGGTTCGTGGAAATTCATCTGGAAAACTCTTCGCCTGTCACGTTTATATGTACTATGCAATATACTTTATTCATTAATGTATTACTAAGTTACTAGTTTGTCGATAACATACAAAATGATAAACATTGAGGGCCTTACTACAAAAACTTTAAACCCTGTTTTACACTTGTCTAATAAAATTTTGGCTGCAAAATGAACCATATGTCAACGTCATAATTTGTCATTTTTTTAGACAAGGCATAAACTGACGTTTAAAAGTTTTTGTGGTAAGACGGTGAATGTTCTTAGGTAGGTAATAAAGATTTCTTGCAAAGGAATAAACAAATCGTTTTGTTCAGTGCGTTTACTTCGCATAACCGTGCGTCCACCTATTTTTATACCGTCTACTATATTCTATAAAACATGAAGTAATGTTAATACATCTACCCATCGCGGTCAACTGATGCCGTAACATTTTTAGACTGCCAGCACTTTTTTATTCTAAAACTGCCAGTATTTCTACATTGAGTGGCACTATTTGTATTTTTACATAGTTATTTGTTTGCCGTTCTGCTCGGAATAGTCATATGTTTTTTTAAATGCTGTTCGAAATAGACTTTTCCCTTTGATGGCTTTGCAGGCAATAGACAAGTTTTTTAAAAAAAAAATGTTCGTTATGTTGACTAACGATGCAATATAGTTGATTGAAAAAAGTTCGACCAAAGGCAACCCAAATGACGTATATTACATGTATTTCCATTGTCGTTCTTCTCATTGCGTACCTACATTGTTTATTTATAAAAAGTAATTTAAAACACAAACAACTTATTTCTTCGAAATGGAAAATCACGTAAGTGTAAGTACATATCAAAGGAAAATACCTTCAGATGAAAATGAACGATACGGGTCTGACAGACAAATTTTTTTCACCAACTTATAAAATAAATACGTAATAAAAAATAAACCGGCCAAGTGCGAGTCGGACTCGCGCACCGAGGGTTCCGTACAAATGCTGTATAGATAAAAAGTGAGTTTCGCGCCAACCGTTCAGTTTAGAACAATCATAGTTATGGTAATTTCGTGAGAGTCAAAATAGTTAATATTTTTTATTTTATAATATAACTAAAATAGTAGGCCAGTACCTTGTAAAAGTTATTTTATTGAAGTTATTTATATACAACATTTTATAGTCATCATTCAGAAATCTGATTGAAAATAACTAATTATGTCTTAAAGGTCATGGGGCATATCTGACCCGCTTTGTAAAAAGTGGCGGACATGAATCAAAGTCGTTTTAAATCGTGGAGAATGGTATGACGTTTCTTTGAATATAAATATTTTATTAAAATTCCATGGAGACGAATGTCCAGGATCGTTTGAAAAATATAAAAGACAAGCAGTTTCAGAGGATTGTACAGGTTGCAATGCTAGTTTTTATTGGTAAAGACATTTCATAAAGAAGGAAGGTGCCAATCCGGATGACCAGGATCTGATGAGGATCTGGAAACCCAGAGAAATCGAGGGCAACTCTTGAATATTGTAGGCACGCATCGAGTCATAACCAGACATGTGAGTGTATTTTTGAGGGTACTGGTAAACTGAAGGTTTGGAGCTGATTTGATTATGGAGACTACAGAGAGTCAAGGGAACTCCCGAACGGTATGTTGCAACTACCACGTGTTTGGGCTTATTTTATTCGTATTGGCGAAGACTTTCCACAAAGATAGGTTTGACTGCCATTGTGGGATCGACAGCTAAGATCAGATATAGTTATGGGAACTCCTTTACAATTTATAACGTAACCTTGTGTTGGAACTTATTTTATTTTAGGTGATGAGAATTCACTACTAACTTGGGTTAAAGCAGCCATTGCAGGAATGGGATCTTTTATTTTTGAGGGATTAATCACCTAAAGAGCCCCAGTTTCAGGTTTTTTTCCGCCTGGTTTCTAGAGCCTTGACAAAAGTGTAATTCTGTCCCTTTCTTTGTTTTATAAAGTCGGCATTATTTTATTTTGTAGCATTTTACAAACAAATCCAACTTCAAACATATAAAAAAGCAACAAGAAAACAAAAGCAAGAAAGAAATTAAAAAAGAATTATTATTAAAAAAACAAAATACCCGACTGCACACTAAAAAAAGAGTAAAACAAGCCCCACAATAATATTGATCAATACAACTTTACTGAATATAATTTATAAATATTGATGGAAAGCATCGCAGGCGGGGACCAACAGAGGCTTATTTATAGTCATTTCGGTTGTGCACCATTTAGCAGAATTTTCGTTGGTGGCGGTCAAGGTGGTCCCCGCCTGCGATGCTTTCCATCAATATTTATAAATTATATTCAGTAAAGTTGTATTGATCAATATTATTGTGGGGCTTGTTTTACTCTTTTTTTAGTGTGCAGTCGGGTATTTTGTTTTTTTAATAATAATTCTTTTATTTATAACTTTTTAGCTGTTTTTATTTAACGAAAATGTTGTAGATGTAGAAGACTATGTATATGTAAGTACCATTTTAAATTATTTCGACGACATTTGGCTTTAGATTACGAGTGATGTTACTCCGCAACATAAATTTACCGCCAATGCGACGTTCAAGACGATCAAGACGACGTTCATGCATTTGATCAAGACGACGTGATTGTATCGCCAAAAGAATCGCTTTTTGCTTGCTAACGCATGAGTTGCTTTGCGTTGACGCAGAATTAACATGTTCCCGTGGGAATTTTGAGAAAAAACGTATCCTATATTAATTACTCCCGTGATTGAAATGAATCTAATGATACCGCATACATATTTTTTTAAAGGGAAATTTAGAAAAAATATCCCGTGGGACTTTTATGATAAAATGTATCCTATGACACTCCCGTAATCAAGACAAATCTAACGATACCTCATACATCAAAATCCATCAAGCCGTTTAGGCTACAGGAGGTCACAAAGGAACAGACATACATACATACTTACATACACTCGAAAAACATTACCCTCCTTCTTTGGCAGTCGGGTAAAAAGATGTTAGGTGCATCGGTCTAGAAGTCGGTGTCTAGAGGATGCATCTATATTTATTTAACCACCGAGATCTAGACCGATGCATATAAACAGTTTTCTTGTTGTTTTAGAAGTTGTTTTTTTTTGTAAAAAGTTTTTATTTTTATAACTTTTGTGAAAAGTTCTCGTCAATACGAATAATATAAGCCCAAACACGACGTAACTAAAACATACTGTTGAGGAGTTCTCTCGACTTTCTCACGTCTCCATCATCAGGTAAGCTCTAAACCTTCACTGTTTGACAGTATCACCAGACATACATCTGAGAATCAAGTTTTAATCCTATGCATGCCTACATTTTCTGATAGTTGCCCTCGATTTCTCAGGATTTCCATCATCAGATCCTGACCTGATGACAATGGAAATAAACGGCGAGTATACTCTTTCACTACAAAGAAATGATTTCTCAATTCCGTCAAACTTGGTCGTTTAAATTCCCCATTGAAATGAGGAAAATATTTAATGTTTACACCTGATTTTCTCTAGATTCCCATGGTTCACATTGATGCGACTAATGCCATAGTAAATCAGAGCCTTTATCATTATACTGTGCTATATTTCGTTCGTATCCGCCGTGGGTATGGTTTTCATACTAAGGTGCCCAATGACCATTGAATGATTTAAAATTTTTCACAGTTTAGAGGCCATTATATTTAAGAAGTGTTTGATATGAATTTCACTTTTTATTCAAAACGTTAATATCTCTACGCGTTCATGTGAAAAAGGGTAGGTAGTAAGTTTATAATTATTAAAAAAATATTTTATGTCATGTAAGCAAAAATAATATTTTAATATTTTATGTAACTTCAAATTTATCATTTTCGCAATTTTTCCTTTATCTGTACTATATAACGTTGCTTCGTGCCGAATTTTAAGATTCTGAGTTCACGGGAAGTACCTTGTAGGTTTTGATTCCCTAGCGTGTGACGGAAATTCGTCTAAGGTGTCGGTAAAACTGCTGTATCTTTTGATCGCGTTAACTTAGAAGTTTGATTTTTTCATTGCTTAAAGGGACAATAGACCTAGGTATTTGGTATAAATTTCAATTTGGTACCTTTATTCGTTCGTGAGAAATAAGGTAGTAAGTTTCATTTTATTAAAATATTTTTTTTATATTATATAACAAAAAAAAATGAGATTTTCGCAATTTTTCCTATATTTGCATTATATAACAATGCTTCATGCCAAATTTCAAGATTCTGAGTTTACGGGAAGTACCCTGTAGGTTTTGATTCCTTTGCGAGTGTCGAGAATTTGTTGAAAATATCGACATAATCGGTTGTATCTTTTGATTGGCTTGGCTTAGAAGCTTGATATTTTCACAGCCTAAAGGGACAATAGACCCGAGTATTTCATGTGAATTTCAGCTTGATACGTCCACGCGTTCTTAAGATAAAGGGTCTTGACAGACAGACAGACAGACAGACAGACAGACAGACAGACAGACAGACAGACAGACAGACAGACAGACAGACGGACAACAAAGTGATCCTATAAGGGTTCCGTTTTTTCCTTTCGAGGTACGGAACCCTAATAAAAAGTAATAACAAAATACAAAATGGCCGTGCTATATTGACAAGGGTAAATGGGATACACACTCAAAACAAATTCTCAATTATATAACATATATTGAGTGTAATTAGCCTTTTTTTCTTGTTTTGAATAGTATAAAAAAATATCTTATATTGAAGTAGGTATTTCTAACATTCAAATATGACGCGAGTGGAGGTATTGTAAACCACATATCCAAAGAAAAGTTTTGAGCATGATTGTGAAAAAGAAATAGGTATGATTACCTACTATTGAGGAGCCTACTCGTAAGATGACGTCAGATAGAAAAGTATTGAAGAAAAGAACATGTGTCCAAATGAAATTGGGATAAAGACTGGATGATGATTATAAGCAAAAGAAAATGTAGACATACTTACAAAATACGAAGGTATGCATAATATAGGCGGTAACACGAAGCTGAGCAGTATGGCTATTGTGCATCTTCTATCTGTGCACAGCGATGGGCTGTACGTTGGATACCTGGGCAAAAAGTTTTGATTAAATAAGGCACTTTGCACACGACGTCGTAGGCATACATAAGGCGAGTAAGATTAATATCTGACGGAATATGCGTCGCTTATCATCGGTCGCATAACGCCAAAACAGACGATTTACGATACGCTCGTAGCATTTTCCGTCAGATATGAACCTTCCCTTACAGTAACGCTGAACATCGGCGCTGACAGTTACGCGCGTAGTTTGTCTGAACCATAGATGTAATATAGTAAACAAGGTTGCGCATGCTCAAAATATATATTTACGAAAATGAACTCTATTCCAACGCAATAAGGTACTAAATTGGTTGCATAATACACAGAGGCAAATCCGAGCCGAGAGGGATAGTTAGAACGGAGGCCGTTTGTCTCTTTCTAACACCTTACTAGCATAAAAAATGTTGTGATCAAAAGTTTTGTCTTCCCATCTCATCTCAAGGTCGGTAAGAATCTATTAAAAAGTTGTGTGTAATTCCAATTTTATTAAGAATTTTGGCTGCGTGTTCCTCTCCCACATTAACAAAATGTTGATTGCAACTGTCGAGTACTACTGCCAGCGGCGGCCCTAGCCATTGCGAGGCTACGTGCGGCAGGTCTATGCGAGGCCCTTTGTCCTACGTGAAAAGTATGTGTTGCGAGAGTGGGCTGGTGTTTAGATTTAGCTAAACGTCATGTTTGAGGAGAAATGGACAAGTTAAACAAATTAATAAAATTTTATTTTTACTACATTCAAAGAATCACAAAATTAACAAATATTAAAATGATCTGATGCTTGCGACTTTTCTTAAGACTAAAATCTTTAATTAAAGCAGAATAATCGAATGAATGAGCAACGTCATTTTCGATCGAAAGAATAGCAAGGGCTGAAAGTCGATCTTGTGTCATCGAATTCCTTAAACATGTTTCAATAATTTTAAGCCTCGAAAAACTGCTTTTTCGGTATTATTGTTTTATTATTCGAATTCTCAAGACTATTTCGGTAGTGGGATAAATTTCAGTAAAATTATTTTCTAATATATATTTCAGCACCGAGATAATATTCAGCTCTTCGTATAACTGATTCAGGGCCGTCTCTAGCTCATGTAGCGCCAGGGTGCAATCATTACCGTGCAATCACATTCATACGTTGTACTATGAGTTATTTTCTTGTAAATAAAAGGACTTAAAGCGGCGCTACCTTCTAGGTTCGGCTAAAAAAGGGTGAAAAAAATAAAACAAGTGAAAGGTAAAGCACCCGCGAGCGTAGCGAGCGCACAAATTTTTGAGGTTTGGGTCACCCAAGCACCTAAAGTTGTATAATAAACAACAGTGCAAGGGGAAGTCGCGAGCGTAGCGAGCGCGAAAATTTTTGAGTTTTGGGACATAAAAGTACTTTAATCAATTTAGAAGGAAAGGTACTGTCAAAGGAACAGCCGCGAGCGTAGCGAGCGCGATTTTTGTTAAATTGTTTGTTTAAGGACTCTCAAATTAAACTCGGAATTAAGCAAAAATAAAAAAAATATAAAAAGTTGTGGGTTGTAGCGCGAGGCCCCCCCAAGCGCGAGGCCCTGTGCGACGGCACAGTTCGCACACCCCTAGGGCCGCCACTGACTACTGCTACACGGGGGAAGAACTGGATGCAATTAGCTCTCTAGCATTGTTTTGGATGTTTTTATTTCCACATATGTCTTTTATGGCAGTCCAAAGCCTTTTGGGATTGTTTTTATTTCCGTCTATTTCCTTCTTGTTGTGTAAAGTTTTGAGATTTCGTAGCAACAAATGTACGTGGTTATCGGGTGCAAATTACGTGTTTGGTGGCATCATTAGGGTTGGCTTTGCACTCTAGGTGTAGTTTGTCACGGTTTCTCATGCATCTATTTAAGCCGGGTGTGACCCATGGTTGGATATTGGATATTAGTTATCTCGAGATTTTTATTTTTTTTGTGTATTTGTTAATGGCACTAGTAACGATGTCGTTGAAAAGGTTTAATGAATTGTTTACACATGAGGAGTAGTATACGGGTTTCCCAGTCTGATTCGGCGATCTCATCAACCACAGCGTCCCAATCGGTTTTGATTTTCCAGCGTTTGGTTTGTTTCTTGTTCTGCGACTTCAGGGGTACACTACATAGCGCTAAGTCGTGATCTGTGATGGATAGGTTGCATATTAGACCGAGTGGAGTTGCGTTAGTTTTAACGAAAATATGGTCAATACATGAGCCACCTCTTGTGGGAACAGTTATGGCAGGGGCCAGGTCGTGTGAGGCCATGAGGCACGAATAACTTGATGCCTGGCTATTTTCTAAATCAACAGGGCCTTACTACAAAAACTTTAAACCCTGTTTTACACTTGTCTAATAAAATTTTGGCTGCAAAATGAACCATATGTCAACGTCATAATTTGACATTTTTTTAGACAAGGCATAAACTGACGTTTAAAAGTTTTTGTGGTAAGACGGATAATGTTTATATTGATGTCCCCAGCTACTAAGATGGTTTGCTTGTGTTTTATATCATAAAGAGTTGTGTCAAGATGATTTTCAGAATTAGGTACCAAACGCCAAACCTTTGATAAAAAAGAAACCTTTTACTAAAATCAAAGATAATCACGTTCCATTTATATAAAAAAAAACACTACTTTTCATCAGAGATAATCATATAAGTATGTAAGTATAACTTGCTATGTTTATTCTGTGTTTACATTCAATATTATTAGGCTTGTTTTCACCATACCATCGAGGACAACACGCCTTCATTGACGAATTTAGGTCAGTGTGTAATGTCCTTAGGGAATTTAGCTGTTCGGCGTTATCAATACGAACATATAGGTATAAATACTTCATTATTCCATCACTAATTACCATGCGATTCTTACTTAATTATGTACAATAACAGATAGATAAAATGTGGATTTTTATGTTTACTTATTTTATACTTTTTAGTCAGGTATATGGTATATAACACAATTTTGAAAAACGCAGAGGCAAAGAAATTGGTTAGTTCTTAAAAAGACATGTTATTTATCATGCGTTAAGTATTTACCTACGTGTCCTTATGACTTATTTGACCTAAATTCAATACCTTAACTAACGTAGGTGTCTGCGGTCAGTCCACAAGGAAACAAACAAATCGTTAGGTATTTGACTTAAATACAAACTTTCGTTATTTTTTATACCTAAAAAGTGCCAAGAGAATTAGATTTAAAAAGATTAGATTTAAGAAGAGTCTCTTCAATTTTTGGTATTAGGTAATTTTTAATCATGCCATTTAGGTTCAAAATTTCCCAATGTTTTCACAAAATTAGTTAAAAGCAAATAAAAATTGATTACGAAAACAAAGTTTGCTCAATTCTGTTTGAAATAAATCAAAGTTTAGGACCAAGCAATGTTGGTTTAAAATAAAATACGGACTCGTTATTTACAGTTCCCAAACATTGCAAAATTATGTAGATCAAGTCTTCGGGGGTTAAAAAGGGTTATTTTAGAACGAATTTGATCTCTATGATGAAATATAAGGTTCTAAACAAAAAAAAAATTGTTTAGGTACCTTAAGTGTACTGCGTTGGGTGGCCCCGGTAAATGGGTTGAGGAGGTCAGATAGGCAGTCGCTCCTTGTAAAGCTCTGGTACTCGGCTGAATCTGGTTAGACTGGAAGCCGACTCCAACATAGTTAGGAAAAGGCTCGGAGGATGACCTTAAGTGTACTGCAAACTTAAAGACGGCCGAATGTTTGTGTGGGCTCATAAATCAGTATGAAGATGAATGAGAGTACGCACGTTACAATTACATTACGCAAATAGACCAACTGAAAACTTTGATTGCAATTGAAAAAAAATGCCAACCATCGGGTCAACATACTATGTCGTTAACATACAGTCAACTATACATCTGGCCTACTGTTTAGTCTACAGTGTGCCCACTCTTAATGTTTATTTATGTAGGTAAATTAAAGCCTATAAAGCTTAAAAAATCTGAACCAAACTGTAAATGTTTTATGTCTACTGAAAATGGAAAATGGACGTAAATAGAGTTAGGGAGTTCGGAGAGGTATACTAATAATTATAAAAAGGGCTTCATTAGCATTGTGTTTGGTCTGCCAATGACATTCATTATATAAATAAAATAAACTGGAGACCGAAAATAAATCTACATATGGAAAATTTATCGCATAGCGTTTTGTTAAAAATACTTAAATGACCATATAACTTTAATACGCATAGTTAAACGGCAAGGATGATCCGTATTTTTGATGATACACCTAATTTTGCATGACGTTAATCTCAAATTCTATCTCCAATCAAAAAACAGCAGATAGCTCGATTATTGAAATTCACAGTAACCAAACCGTAACCAGCCGAGGAAATCATTGGACATCTGAAAATGTTTCGGCTATCGTTATATAACGACGCAACAATACAATGCACGAAGTAAAAATAATCGGTGCCTTACTTGATAGCAATATACCGCCAGACTGCTAGCGATAACGTGAGCAGTATAGAAGCTGTGTGCAGAATCTGAGTGAAGTGACTATGGAACAGCATATACACTGCCCAGGAATATGGCCGCTCTTCCTGGTCTGGGAACAGCTGTGAAAAAAAAAACGAAATTAGAATTTCGAAATTTAAATTAAAATAAAAGTCCATAATACTAAATACTTTATGTTTTGTTTTGCCATTAGAAATATAAAGTTATTCGAATTTGGAACTTCGTAGAAGTTCGAATAATAATTTAAATAAATAAAAGGCAGCATTTTATTAAAATAAATATGTCCTTAAAATAAATTAGTTTTTGTTGTCGATGTATTTTTACCTAAACAATTAATTTCTGAACCGACATTATTTAATTCTTTTTTTACATTTCCTTGTTAATGTGGAACAATATTTTGTTAATGGAAAAATATTTTATTAAACCTTTTTGGTAATAACGAGTTTAAATAAACCCTTAAATACACACATCAAAAGTGTCTAGGGATCAAGCATTTTTATGCGGATTTCTTGAGATTGAGATGTGGCTTTGTAATAAATTTATGATTTTATAAATTTATATGGATCCTTTTTGGTGCATTTCATAATTTGAATCAGGAACTGTGAATCAAATTCGAGTAAAAGATGAAAATCAGCTGTCAATATTTTCCCTATAAACACATACAACGCATTGAAGACATTATTAGTGCTACTGTTTCCCTACTACTGATTAAAACCAACGTTATTATGGAGCGGCGACGTCATTTAAGCAGGGAAGAAATGCTCAGAGCCGTGGGAATGATAGAAGCTGGTTCCCGGCAACGTACTGTGGCTTTAGCTCTGAATACAAGTCAGAGTGTTATCAGTCGACTTTGGACACGTTACCGAAGCACTGGTACCGTAGCTGAGCGCCATGGAGGACGGTATCGCTGCACCACACGGAGACAAGACCGATACATTCAAATCTTAACTCGAAGAGCTCCAACAATAACCGCCATGATGTTAGCCGTGAGGCTTCATCACTCTTCAGGGAACTTAATTAGCGACCAAACAGTCAGAAACCGCTTGCATGAAGTGAACCTTCATTCCCGAAGACCGCTACGGGTACCACCTATAGCAATGCACAATCGTAGGATTCGATATCAATGGGCTCTTGAACACAGAAATTGGGCAGAAGAACAATGGCGTTTCGTGTGCTTTTCTGATGAGTCTCGTTTTGGTATGAGACCGGATACAAGACGTATACGACACTGGAGAACCCCTGGACGCCAACAGCGATTAAAATCCTGCCAGGAAGTCCATCCTTATAGTGGTGGAACCATCATGGTATGGGCGGGTATTTGGATCGGCGGAAGAACTGAGTTGATTTGGATCAGAAGCAACCTCAACGCTCAAATTTATGCTGAGACGATTGTATCAGACGTCATCGTTCCTCTACAAGTGCAAATCGGTCCCTTATTTCAGTTAATGCATGATAATGCACGACCGCACACCGCAAGAGTTGTAAGACAGACTCTCGCGGCAGCTAACATCAATGTCCTGCCCTGGCCTGCTCAGTCGCCAGACTTGAACCCGATTGAGCATGCATGGGATATGCTACAGAGAAGAGCTCTGCCGAATATGGAGGGTATCCAGTCGCAAGAAGACCTTTTTTTGTTGTTGCAACGAACATGGGCGGCCATTCCACATCGTGATTTGGATGAACTCATTTTGAGTATGCCAAACCGATGTTCTTGTGTTGTTAGTGTTCGCGGTAGAAACACGGATTATTAATTGTTTAAGTTACCCAATAAACTTTTAAAGAAAACTGTTATTTCAGTCTTTTTTTTCGAACTTTTGTGTTAGTGTTTCAAATGTCAAAAATCCCTTTATTAGGAAAATGGCAAATTTCTTTATTAGTGCAAAGGTGACTTGGTTTATCGTTACTGTGACAAACGAAAACACTTTATTTGATGAATCCTTAAAGAAAATTTTAATTAATATCAATCAGGAGAAAAGTTATTGCAAAAATATATGTTGATCCCTAGACACTTTTGATGTGTGTATGTATTTTGAAAATATTGTTTTTATGGCTTCACCCGGCTTGTGAATGACTGATAAAAAAGGTAAGGAAAAGATTTACGGAATTTAAAGCAGGATTTATTGTAATTCAGAAAATAGGAGCAGTGAGTATATTTTATTACAACCCATAAAAATCTTTATGATGTTGTATCAACGAATCTGAAAAAAATATAAGTACCTACATACCTACCTGCCTATCTAAATACATCCTGAAATCTGTTTTATACCCAAGTACTAGTAACCTGTAACCTAACCAGTATGTACTATTTTGTGTTCTATGAATAATTACTGAAATAGATCATCTTAAACGTTAAGTAGAAACACAAAGCGGATAGGAGGAATGAAATATTTTTTGACCATATTATCTTTTATTTCACCAGAACATTCGTGGTTACTTATTGTACCCGTATACATATCACCAGAAAACCAGATGACATCAGTCAGGGCCCTTCTCCCTATCAATAATAAAATTCCATAGACAAAGGGTGCCTAAATATCATTATGGCGTCAGACATCCTCCGTGCAGGTTTCAATCAATCTTATGACCAAATTAATGTTACCAAACTTTAACAATGATTCATCCATCATTCTATCTGTCCAGTCGTCTTATCGTGAACACGTGAAAGCGTAAGGGTAGGACAGAATAATTTTCTCTATATAGGTATGTGCCTATATATTTATTTATTTATTTATTTTATTTATTTAACCATTTATGTACACAGAAAGAATATAAAAGAAGTAGATATAGCATAAAATAGTACAAAGGTACTGCTTATTTCTAACGAAATCTCTTCCAGCAGACCCGTAGTGGGAGAGTTAGAATAAAGAGAAGTAGATAGACTGTGTAAAAAGACGTAGTAAATATATAAATTAATCATATATATATATACAGATATATAAAGCAAAAGGTAATATATAAATACAAAAATACATATTTTATAAAATGACTCTATGAAGAAGAGGAGGGCAAATAGTAGTTGTTAAGTTTCTGTTTAAGAGTAGCAACAGTTTGACAGCTCCTTAATTCAGGCGGCAGCGAATTCCACAACCGTACTGCGTGAACTGTGAAGGAGGAGGAATAAAAGTCAGTGGAATGGGAGGGGATTTTAAGGAGAGATTTGAGATGCGTTCTGGCAAGCGAACAAATGAGAAGCGTTCTCGCAGATAGGAAGGAGTTTTGGGATTAAAAAGGATATTAAATAGGAGACACAAAATGCGAGTGTTCCTGCTAAGACGAATAGGGAGCCACTTGAGTTCTTTGCGAAAATGAGATGTTTCTCATTTTCGCAAAGAACTTCAAGATAGAAGATCATATTTTTAGAGATTGAAAACAAAGCGAATACATAAATTTTGCAACCGCTCAACAAAGAGGAGGCAATGACGCAACATCAAGCCTGCCCCGCAAGTATCTGCCGCCAATGATCATGGCCTGAGACTTCTTGGTATTGATCTGCAGCCCAAAGGACTGCGCCCAGACCTCGATCATATTCAGGTCATGATTCATGGCGGCAACGGCAGATTCCGCATCGCTTAACGGAAAATGTCTGTAGAGCTGCAAGTCGTCCGCATAGAAATGGAAGTTGGAAGAAATGACCTTAGTGACAGAGTCAATGAAACAGAGAAAAGGAGAGGAGAGAGAACGCCACCTTGAGGTACACCCGCAGAAAGGTTGCACCAATTGGAGGATACGTTATTAAGCCGGACACACTGCGTACGGCCTCTAAGATAGGAGTCAAACCAATTTAACGTGGAAGAAGATATATTAATAGATTTAAGGATACCTAGAAGAATGTCGAAATCGACAGAATTAAATGCACTGCTGAAGTCAAGAAGCACCAGTAACGTCAGGGATTTATTTTCCATCGCAAGACGGATGTCGTCAGTAACCTTCAACAGTGCAGTTATAATGCTATATATATGTAAGAGAGAATATAAATAAAACAAGCGGATGCTTAAACTTTTCTCAACATAATACCTACACGTATTTTTTGGAGATAATTAAAGCTTTTGAAAGGAAAGCAAGTTTATATCTACGAAAGAATGCTCACTTATGTAATTTGTTCGGTGAATCTAAAGAAAACCTCAGATAGAGCAAGTAAAAACTGAAATTCTATCAAATAAAATTTGAAATCTCAAACTACAAGAAACAAATCGTAACACAACATTGTTGTCCTGGACAGTAAACATGGTATTGTATCATTTCAATATCAAAGTATACAAATCTCCGTATGGTAATTCAGACGTATATTTACATAAACAATCTGTATTAGAATGTAGCTCCTTCACAGGTCTAGAATAAATCATAGTATCTATGTGTAAAATATTCCAGAGAAACCACATTTTCTTTATTGATTTCTGACACTTTCGCGAATATTAGCCATTTAAATAAAACTACTTTTACGGATTTAATCGCGGTTATGCTTATATTATTTAATCCCGACTTTTCGGATCCTTTACAGCATCCATGATCACGGGCAGACTAACGTCGTCTTGATATGATAATATTACCAACACCTGAGTCATATATTGATATTATAATACCACTTTCCGCAACCGGGTAAAAAGTAGCCTGAGTCTTTTCTCATGCTCATGTATAATTTGTGTTACCAAAAAGCACGACAGACAGACAGACAGATTCACTTTCGCAATTTACCTTCAATATCAGGCAGTTTACAAATTCTTCGAAAAGGATTTTCACAGAAAAATACCTTTAAAGATTGTAGTTGACAATAAAATGAACAATAATTTAAATTAATAGTAGGTAATCAACAGTAAAATGAAAAACATTTATTTCATGCCTATAATTTGAGGCATGTAAAATATGTTTTAATTTGTATCCTCAATAATATATCTTTGATACGTTTCAAAAGGATGGCTTTACAAAGATTTTAATCAATGTTTGACGAGGAAATGTCTTTGTTCTCATTTGTGATAGCAAGGTCCATTAAGTTACAGGTAATTGTAAAACATACCCTGTTATGTCGTCGTTATGTTTGACGACCTCTGTGGCGCAAAGGTCACCAAGCCGGACTGCCGAACCTGAGGTCCCGGGTTCGATTCCCGGTTCGGTCGATATTTGTGTGGTGAGCATGCTTGTTGGCCGTGGTCTGGGTGTTACTATATGTATTTATAAATATGTATATATGTAGCTATATGTAGTTTATCAGTTGTGTTAGCACCCATAACACAAGTTAATAAATAACTTACCATGGGGCTAACCGACCGTGTGTGAAAAGGTGTCGCGACATTATTATTTATTTTATATTTATTTATGTCGGAGGCAAAATCGAATATACATACCTAATCATTTGGTAAAACGGAGTTAGGCATATTTTATTGCATTGTTAAAAACAGTACATTATATTTAAAAGGCTGATCATGAAGAAGATTTTAATTACCTATAGATACCTTTATGACCATTCATTCCTGTACTTTAAAAGTGTTTAAAAGTTTTTGTGGTACGACAGATTATGTTTTGCTTAATTTGTGTTGATGTTGATCAGAAAAAGGCAGAACGTATTTTCGTTTCCTCCTGTTATTGTTACAGGCACAAATCATTGTAATAATCGGCTCAAAAAGGTAAAGCGCAACGTTCTAAATTCAAATTTGAATTTGGAAGCCAGGCTTGTCGAGGACAAAATAAAAGAGCGGTGATGATGATTTATGAAAATATTATTTTTTTACGCAGATATGAATTTCTGAAAGACGTCATTCAAATGTCATTCATATCTACTACCTGAAAAGGTCCTTTCAGGGATATATGTATACCACATAGCACAGTATAGTCATGCACAGTGACATACTTAGTGCATAGTGAAGTGATACTGACATAGTTTTAAGTTTTTTTTTATATACTAACAATTTTGTATAATATAATATGTATGTTAGTCAATAAGGTATATATCTATGGGCCAATGCAGCCTGAAAATAAAGGTATTTGATTTGATTTGATTTGATTTGATACCAGCTTCCGCTTGCGGTTGCACCCGTGTCTCGTTAGATGTTTCTTTGTTTATTTGCTTGAACGCGCTATTCTCTGAATCTACTGGTTCGATTATAGCAAATTATTTCAGTGTTATTTAGCCCGCTTATTAAGGAAAGCTCTAATAAATAGGCTACCGTATGGGATGTAACCACTGTCCTTCTTTTTATATCACTTTTAAGTTTGAAAAGTAAGGCATCTGTTTTGGTACCTGTCTACCAATTTAAATATGCGTGTTTTCTCTCAAAACTCACCAGATACCTGTAGATAGCGAAGGGCACATACTCCAGCATGACGAAGACATCAGCCACTGCCAGCCACTTCAGCAGACGGTTGATGGGAGTCACAGCTAAGTCTCGACGTGTTAACACTGCTACGTTCAGCGCGTTTGCTAAACTGCCGAATAGACACACCTGTAGGGATAAAATATAGGAATCAATGGAGAGCCATTTTTCTTCATCAGTATTTTTACAGTTCTACTCCAGGGCGGAGACCTTTAATCATACAGAGAAGGAATGAGCGTTGATACCCACGCTTGCTCAAAGCGTAGGTACTTTCTAGCAATTTCAGAACTTTTAAGTACCTTATACCTATTTCGTGTAGACGTATTTCTTCACCTTGACTCGGGAATGATACACTCAGAAAGTAATTTAGGTTTTTTGTGTTACCGTAAACCTATAGGTATTTCTACCTGTTCAAAAGTAAATAAATTAATGTGAAGAAATATTTTCAAGCATGTTACTTGTGATGTAACTTTCAAGATAATGAACAACGTTCTACAGAAATAATACAGTTGTGACGTATGAACTAAAACGCATATTATTCTGAAACTATTGTTTTAATGAACTAGGCCGTGATAAATTCTGTATTAAGAAATCTTTGATATAAGTTAGTTGGGGCATTTAGTGACGGAAACAAATCTTAGGATTCAATTGTATTTGAAGAAACAATGTTAAATTGTTAATTTATATCTCTGTTCTTTTGAAGTCCTCTATATCCTAGTAACAGTAGCAATACCTACTTTATTTAGCAAACTGGATTCACAAGCGACTGTGGATTAACAAAATGGAAAAATAAATAAAACTACCTTACCATTCGAAATTAAAACTTTTCCAATACCTAAATTGCATAATTTAGATTAATAGAAAAACCCAAAAACTACGAAAGATATAAGTAAATAATAAGAAAAACTCACCAATAGGCTAACATATCCATGTATGCTATTGTAAGCGAGAATCAAATCTCTGAATTCTCCGGAGCAATATTCCGACTTCTCACATTCCTTAACAACCGAAATATTGTATCTACTTCTCCAGTCTTCTAGAACTTTAATAACATCGCCGATATTGTTCGTATGGTTCGGCCCTCTGTGCTTGAGTATCGATATAAATCTTGGGTCCTCGAAGAAGAAGTTATATGAGCCATTCGAGCCACCGATGTCACTGTGGGTATCATTGTCGGCTAGCATTGTGACCGACCGCCCGTTTGTTCATCACTTAAGCCAATCAGAACTATTTCTATTCTTCTGCACCCTGTTCAATTTACTCGTTGTCAGTTTTCTCAAGCAACTCGTTGTTTTCATGTCGCCTCTCACAGTTTTCTTAATGCTGTAACAAACGAAATTATCTTCTAAAGTCTCCGAACAAAAAAACAAAATTTTACACTTTTTATCAGATCGTAAATTAAGTTTTTATCATTTCTTTGTAAAAAATATTCCTAGGCTATTTATCAGTTGGGGAATCTTTAATAAATAATAGCCAGACGGTACATGACACGCATTTCCAATAGGTACGGTTAACTTTGAGCATTATAAGGTATAAACAAATATGAGGTACTTAGCGGTAATACTTTGGCAACTGATAATATTTGTCTGCAATTGCGTCAACTCTTCGCGTTTCATTACGTCATAATTATATAGGTACTTGGTGTAAAGAGAATCGAAATGTACCAAAATATTAAAAACATAGATACTTAGTAGCTACGAACTCTATGCTTGGCGATCCAAAGAGTTTAATTACTAAAAAAGCCAGTTACATTTGATATACTCTACAAATGTCACTGGCCGTTTTTGTGTTTAAATACCTTAATAAATAAATATAAGTATAGTTCGGCCATTCAGAGAATGCGTTCCTGACACGTCGCGATTGAACTGACGACGTAACTTTGCAATGGCGTTGCAGTTACGATAAAAATATTTTTGCTGGTTGTTTACCGTTTTAACAATTGAGGAGCATTAAAACAACATTATTATATCAATAATCAATGAATGGTATAATTTTGTGCCAAACTGAGTGTCAAATAACTTGGTAAACAATATTTTTCTAAATCTATACTGCGCTATTACAAGGTTATGTCAGCGGTTTATATTTTGTAGTGCTGTGCTAAAAATAACAGGCAAGTATCGTAATCTGTTCTTATACAGTTATAATATAAAATAATACGTTTTGATTTTCTTTTTAAGAATTGGAAAATAATGGACTATAAGACTTAATTATAACTTTTATGAAATATAAAAATAAAACTATGACCAAACCGCATTTTTATACTTAGATTAAAAATGGTAACCCCAAATGGCGTTATGGGCCGCCATTTTGTGACGCTAAAACAGTCGTCCGTTGTCGTTTCGTGCGCATAGACCACGTTTTTCAAGTGTTTTCGATCTGTTTTTATTTGATTACCCGGCTTTTGTTAGACCGAGATATCAGGATTGATTCTGTTATTGATAATAATATAATTATACATGTAGGCGAAGATGATGATGAAGACACCACCTCCTCAAGCAAATCGGAGTCTGATTAATATTCTGTTCGCACATTCAATTCAATGTACTTGTAACAAAGAATAAATAAAACAATTTTATTATATGAATATTACCTTTTTTGGTTTCCACTTAAATAACTAAAATATAAAACAAATGATTCCGCCAATTTAAAACGAAAATAATCTTAAAATAATGCGGCGGTTCATTTTGAAGGAACGGTAACGAACTCAGTGTTATGTTGTGCCCATCACTAGTCGTGACTAACTGATAGGTGTCAGGAACGCATTCTCTGAACGGCCGAAGTATACTATCGTTGCAGTTTTAAAGCGAAAACTGGCAAGCGTATATAAATATTAGAGAGTATCCAAATATATATTCAAATAGTGGGACTTTCGTCGCGTGTATATAAAGATTAAACTAGACCGAGCGTAGCTAGTTCCTCTATACTGCGAGTATTCCTAAATAAATGACAGCTGGATTTTTATTCAGCCTAATGTAAAGCAGATTTTAATTCCACATTTAAAATGTCAAGTAGGCTCTGGCAAGTACAAAACGCAGCTGTAATTTGTACGGAGCTGCATTTTTTTATTTCAATGGGTTCTAAAGGAGATGGCCAAATTTTCATAGAAAAAAAACCCAGAATCGACAGCAATGAAATGGTTACCAATAGGTTCTTTATGATAGACCTTTGATGGTGCCAAAAAATCCAGACTGAAATCCATGGGGTATAGGAGCTATTTCATATTATCGCAAAAATAGGTTATGTTGAATATATGTTGATTTTAAAGATTATTAATATCAAGGGACATAAAAAAGCAAAGTAAACTAACATTATACAAGCCACTAGTAACAACCCCATAGTTTCAGAGTTGGCCTGGTGATTAAAAGGTCTTGTATTTAACCACTCCAGATACGATTAAGCACCGACCTTACCTACTTGGAGAGGTTTCGCAGTTACATGCAACCTTCACAACTGGCTATGAAATGTTTTTGGAGAAATTGTCTTTGAAAATCGCGCCATGTGACATTGTCAAATATAACAAATGACTTATAGTTCGGCCATTCAGAGAATGCGTTCCTGACACGTCGCGATTGAACTGACGACGTAACTACATTCATTGATTATTGATATAATAATGTTGTTTTAATGCTCCTCAATTGTTAAAACGGTAAACAACCAGCAAAAATATTTTTATCGTAACTGCAACGCCATTGCAAAGTTACGTCGTCAGTTCAATCGCGACGTGTCAGGAACGCATTCTCTGAATGGCCGAACTATAGCAATGTAAAACGGTCCAATCACGAGTCTGCATTCAACTTCTAACGAATATCAAACAGTAAAAGTAAACTTTTTTGTGAACTAAAATCTTGATCGAAAAAACGTTATAAAAAGAGAACCCCATGGTTTTTAGATGTTTTGAAATACTTTTTAAAATCCACAAATTATACTGAATCCAATCATACATATGAAGTTCCTGTCGACTCTGGGTTTTTTTTTGGCCATCTCCTTTGAACTGGTAACCTTATTTCAGTGGAAAGTTAAACATAAATTGACTGCTTTTTGCTGATCGATATAACACAAATTCATACTTCACCGTAACACCCAAAATGTATAACAACAAAAGATTCGGTATACACGACAAAACCATTAAAGTGAAAATGCCACTTCAACACAAAGCTAATCGTAAAATTTAACAAAATATCAAAAGAGCACTTAAGGATAATCACTTAGCGTTACCAGTACAAAATATTGTTTGCAAAATCAACGTCAAAACTATTCTTCAACACTCGCTGAAAATAGAATTAATAACCATAGTGCGAAGTTTGTAAACGGCAGCGTAGTAACTATTTAATAATCTGTAACGGTAGCCTATTCTTGGTGTACGAGGGCACCTAGAGTGAGTTTTGCAAGTAAACTTTCTCGATGCATAAATTATCATACAACATAATTAAGTAGAATTAATTTTAGAACTACTTTTTTAAAAAGGCTGTCATCATCACTTGGTCGCATTATAAACGCG
This sequence comes from Helicoverpa zea, assembly GCF_022581195.2. Taxonomy (NCBI): domain Eukaryota; kingdom Metazoa; phylum Arthropoda; class Insecta; order Lepidoptera; family Noctuidae; genus Helicoverpa; species Helicoverpa zea. The sequence continues at coordinate 7,317,584 of NC_061468.1, forward strand.
CTCACTCACGATATAGTAAACGTTATCCGGCAAAATTAATGAAGGAACATAAATATTTAAATCATGTGATGTTGCATACGACTCCTTATTTCGCCCGAGTTATAATTACGTATGCCTGCCGGAGTTGCGGGATTGTTCGCGCGAATTACCCTGGTACATAAAGGGCTTAAGAAGGAAAATGATTAGTTATAGACAGTAAGGGTCAATTCACACTGAAAGAGCAGCGGCCGGCAGCGGCCGTAAGAGCACGGAAAATGTAAGAGCGCGGCGCGATGCGGCGCCGCGCGGCCCGCCGCGCTCACGCTCAATCCCTTGCAATTACGGCCGCTGCCGGCCGCTGCCGGCCGCTGCTCTTTCAGTGTGAATTGACCCTAAGAGTCTGACACTCCCTCACGCTGCTAACCCACATGGGGAGGTGTCATTTTATGATTTACCATAAAAAAATATTTTTCTAATTACGTATCGAGAGCGTTAACTTACAAGTAGTAAATCTCTCACCGTCAGTTATATTTGAGCGACGCGAGCGTATAATTCTTAATTTATCGTCTGCCTGAGTTCATTATGTGTGAAGCAATGGCTGTCCCTTTCCAAGATATCGGATTTAGAATTAATATTAGCTACGGTTGTAATGTCAACCCGTCGCCTGATTTATTTATATTCCGGTCTAAAGGAAATAGGAATTGTGTGGTATTCTAGTTGGTACATTTATTAGTATCACTTCTATAAAACAAATATCCTAGATTTATTTTTAATACCACAGTCAAACTGATTTTCACCAACAAAACAAAGGACCGATTAAAAAACATTTCAAGATTGAAATGAAAAATCATTTTAAAAAAAGTAGTGTAAGTTACGCGAAAATTCCTCGAAGACTGATTACGTGAACCACTGTCAACGAAATTGACCTTTAATCTTATACGTTATAAGTACATGAGTTTGTAATCGATGATATGCGTTAGAACGTGAATCCCAATAAAAGTTAAAATGAAAGTTAATAAAAACCTATCTTACATGACACACACCTCAATATTTCTAGGAAACAATTACCTAGTTAATGTAAAAGCATGTCTGTTTATTTCTTAGTAACACCGGTGACCCAATTTTGATGCACTGCAGTGCTGAAATACGACTCTGAAAACAACATACGATACTTTTCACTTGAAACTAGTTTCAAGAGATGTAAGTAAAACTCTTCAATTTTACTCACATTTTCTTGGAACTACTTTTTTATTACTCTCTTTGCAAAAATAAAAAATGAACATAGGTTAAATTAAATCTATACTTATACAACATGTAACTTAATTAACGCACATCCTGAAATTAGTTTATTCAGAATCGTTTACTGAATCGATTTATATCATTTTTAATATAGGTAATTTTTTATCCCAAAAATAATTAAAACTACGGAAATTATTGTCATATTAACCCTGTACAGTCAAAACAAATTCAAATAGACCGTAACTCAAAGAAATAAGACTTCGTGTATTGTCGGCTTTTTCCGTAGTTTCGTTATGTTGTGTCGAGTCGAGCGGCGCGCGGCGCGATATTTGCGTGCGTAGTAGTATGACCAAAAAGTTCTCCAAGAATTGGTATAACTAATTTAGTAAATAACAATGCATATACATGTTAAATTAAAAATTCAGTGTATGTATTATGATTATAACATAATATTCTAATTGGCGTGTTTGAGGGTGTGCGTTAATTACGTTACATGTTGTATATGGATATGGATTTAAACCCTAAAGGCTCCGAAACTACATAACCAAATTGAAAAATTAGGTATGTCACTCCTGGAAAGCTACAATCTTCCCGATTGACATAGGCAAAATGTTTACGGTACGAGCAGTAATTCCCACGGAACACTTGTGAAACCGCAGAAAAACAGCTAGTTATCATAAAAAATATCTCTAAAAAACATACAAAGCCAATAAATATTGTAACATACGTTTCAAAATGATTTTCCTTATATTATACACGAGTGTACCACTTACATGAGCAATTTATCCTCACAGTAGCAATATCGCGCTCTCAAATTATACCAAATGAATACATCAATAAATGGTATAATTTACCAACTCACTGAACTCACTACTTAATTAACGCCAACAAGCTACTTACTAAAGCAAATAATATATAGTCGACTATTTTAAATAATATTAGGTAGGTCACCTCTGTTTGTCACGAATGGGTTTTTTGGGTCCACCATCATGCTTTTCGGGTTACAAATTGAACTGACCTGAATCAATAGTTTCTACGTCATTGATCAGTTGTTGAACTAAAAATGACTAACCCATTTCTAGTACAAAGTCGCATTTTTCATCCAGTTAGTCTTCGACAGGTGAATTTATCATCTGGAAGCGTAAATCCAGTTCCTCGCTTCAACACCTGTGTATGGTCAGCCATTTTTTAACCGACTTCCCAAAAAGAAGGAGGTTATCAATTCGGCCGGTATGTTTTTTTTTTTTTTTTTTCTATGTATGTACATCGATTACTCAGAGGTTTATAGACCGATTTACGTGATTCTTTTTTTGTTCGACTCGGAATAGCTGCCAGTTGGTCCCATAGTCATCAGGTCAGGATCTGATGATGGAAACCCTGAGAAATCGAGGGCAACCTTCGAAAGTTGTAGGCATACATAGGGTAAAAACTTGACACTCAGGTGTACGCCTAAAAGCACTATTCAACTGTGAAGATTTGGAGCTGATCTGATGATGGAAACCAGAGAGGGTCGAGGGAACTCGACAACTGAATATGTAAACTACCTCGTGTTTGGGCTTAAATTATTTGTATTGACAAGACCTTTGCAACAGTGAAGGTTTGGAGCTGACCTGATGATGGAGACCAGAGAAAGTAAGTCGAGGGAACTCGACAACTGAATATGTAAAATACCTCGTATTTGGACTTATATTCTTTGTATTGATGAGAACTTCTCACTTGTATGGATAGTGACAACTATTCGTATCACTGAAAAGCTTTAAATAAAAAACTTTTTTACAAAAAAATTAAACCGACTTCCCAAAACACTAAAAAGCAAAAAAAAACTATTTTTAGGTGCATTGGCCTAGAAGTCGGTGGCAAAATTAACTTAGTAACATCCATTAGACACCGACTTCTAGGCCGATGCACCTAAAAATAGTTTTTTTTTTGCTTTTTAGTGTTTTGGGAAGTCGGTTTAATTTTTTTGTAAAAAAGTTTTTTTTTTTCTAGTTTTTCATTCTATTCGTCATAATATTGATTGTTTTTATATCGTCACTCATCAGTTTGGTTTTGAGTGGTGATAGCAATAAGCTGGTATCTAAAGTCGAGAGCAAAATACTGGACGTTCATACAGTCTATATTATATATAAAAATTAATGCCACTTTTCGTTGCAATTTTATAACTAACACTAACTAAAAAAACTATCCCAACCAAACATTTTGGTTTCATTCGGATTATTTAGTAGATGGTTTACGTGAATTTTGCACAAAATCGGTCGAGCGGTTCTTCATTTATCACATTTTTTTGTGGACAATATATACGTAGCGATTCACGCATCGCGGACCACTAGTAAAGTATAAAAACAAACTTTGATAGCAGCGACAATATCGGTTATTTCTAGTTCAACAGTTAACTGTGCTGTTTCATTGACATTGTCTAACAAGATCATTCAACTCGTTAAACATTTATTTTTCTTTATTTTTATTTCAAGACGAATTACGTCAAGATGAGAGCCATTTTAATTATTTATGAGATCCTTCGTCATTGAACGGGTTCATAGGGTTTTACCCATGTTCGGCAGAGGTGACCTACCACAGCTTAAGAAATGTGACGGTCAAAGACGGATCACAACCTTCAACCTTCATTCATGTGTTACTTGCTACCCTTGTCTTTTACATACATTGACTACAACGTGCATTAAAGATTGATAAGCTTCCGCCCTTTTTAAGACATTTTCTATTTTTGTATCCATTTCCCTGTATAGCGAACCAAGTGGGCTAAATTTTCGCTTTTTCCGCTGTTTATTTTCCTTAAAAAAATATCGACCTTAATTTGTTTGTATTCTAAGTTTTTTTTATATCTTTTCTATTTTAATCTAAAGTTGCAGCCATTTCATTATTTCTATTAATAAGCAGTGTCTATGTCTTCATTCTGGTTCAAATTAATGCATCTGCAAATATCAATGAACATAAAAAACATCGCCATTTAAAATACATTAGGTATGTATCCCACATATAAATAGTTTACAATTAATATGATACGCAAATAATATGCAAATGAAGCTCGAAGATATTATATCGTTGCTGATTGCGGTTCGGCCGGCCGGCGCCTGCTCCGTCTGAATATTCATTAATTATGACATTACACTGATAAATCCATTTAGATTTTAATGTTTCTACTGAAATCTTCCATTAATGTTAGAAGCACAAGCTTATACAAAGGCATATAAACTCATTTTTATCAAAATCTATGTTATAGATTTAGGTAAACACACGGCCTTTTTTCCTAGTCCGTGGGTAAACCCTATTTTTGTGGGCCTTTACAAAAGAGTTAGAAAAGGGGATATTAAAAGAAAATAGAAATAAGGTAAACGCGGGTGAAGTCGTCATGCCCCAATAGTCGTCAATTAATCTAAAAACTTTTATTTATTTTTTCTACTGAACTTAAAATGGGCCGGTTTATATGTCAACATATTGTTGATAACATATTGCACAATTGAAATGACAATATGGGGTTTTAACAGTCATGGTATCGGAGATATGTTAGTCGAAACGTGTGTGCCCTAACAAAATCGTTTTTTCGTGAAGTTTAGCTGTCAAAAGTGAAGCTCAGCACGTGGTTTTGTGTTTTGATTTACATGACTCCAGTGGTGTCTGTGGTATGTTTCTTTGTTTAATTGGATAGTTACGTTTATTTCCTAACGATGTAATATGCAATTTGGAATACTTTTAACATAGAAGATATATTTTTTTCATGTGACATCTATTGGTACTTTAAAACTCCCATTTGACCCAAAACTCGTCAATTTTAGAATTATTATGACGACTACTGGGACATGCTCAATAGTTGCACCTAAATTCGTCATAATGAGGATATTTTGTGTTTTACAGTACAAAATGCGAATAAATAGCTAATATCGGGACTTTTACACAATTGTTAACTCTCTAGGACAAACATATTTAAAGTTTAGACTACAATATTGTTGATAAAACTGTGTTTGACTTGACTGTTCTTACACTCTGCTTTTTGTTCGAAATAACTGCATGTCGTCACGCATATTGTACCGCGTCTCCCTAACGTGTCTTCGCCTGTATAAAAATTATATCATTCAACTAGCTAACTGTTTTGATGCAAAAAATATTAAAATCAGTTTTAAAACTAAAATGACATAGCTTCCAGCGCTGTCACTTCTTTGCTTGTCGTATTCGATATTGATGGGTAAAGAGTAATCTTAAGTAAAATTTTTTTATTTAAAATTGTATGTACCTAGTGATTGCATCATCGTCATTTTAATAGCAGATCATGACTGTAAGAAACTACAAGCAAGAGGGCCTTTTAAAAGTCATAGAAGCTGTTTAGAATAGAATAATGAAATTCTAAACCGCCGTGGAACGCCGGCTTAGAATTGAGTTCCCCCAAATCATCCAGTGGGTGTCGTAAGAGGCGACTAAGGGACAAACCGGAGGTCGGGCAGCAGCGCCCTCCGTGTACCGCACACCCTCACTGCGATCGCCAACCCGCCTGCCAAGCGTGGCGATTAACGGCAAATTATATGATTATGATAGGCACAGAAACTAGGCCCCCCGTCCCCGGCAGCTTCGCTATTCCTGGCGCGGGTAGCGGTCAAGGTAACGGCGAAGCAGGGGGTGCTAAGAATCCCCGGAAGAGATCCGGCTACCCACCCCCACGACGACTGGCCCTGGTAACACACAACATACGCACATTGAGGACTGGTTAAAGGATCTGCGAGCTTTAAAAGGAGTTGAGCAAGTTACATTGGGACATTATAGGGTTATGCGAAGTCCGTAGAGAGGGAGAGGACACAGTAATCCTGCAGTCTGGTAACTTGCTCTACTACCGGGAGGGCGACCAATAGTCCCAAGGTGGTGTCGGGTTTCTCGTTCACAAGTCCCTCGTAAACAACATAACATCCATCGACAGTGTATCAAACAGGGTGGTATACCTAATACTGAGAATATCCGAAAGATATTCGCTGAAGGTCATTCAGGTGTACGCACCGACCTCATTACACTCCGATGATGAGGTGGAGACTATGTATGAGGACGTAAGTAGAGCCATACATAGTTCCAAAACCCACTTCACTGTTGTTATGGGGGACTTTAATGCTAAGTTGGGAAAGAAAAGCGGTGATGAGTTGAGAGAGGGGCAATTTGGGTATGAGCAACGGAACCCTAGGGGACAGAGGCTGGCCGACTTTCTGGAGAAAAAGGGACTCTTCATGATGAACTCTTTCTTCCAGAAGCCGCCTCACAGGAAATGGACCTGGTTATGTCCCGATGGTTTCATGAGAAACGAGATAGACTTCTTCATGACCGACAAGAAACGGATACAGCGACGTCTCTGTGATCAATAGGGTAAAAACCGGTAGCGATCACCAAATCGTAAGAGCCTCACTGAATATTAATGTTAAACTTGAAAGGTCCAGTCTGATGAAGTCTACGCTCCGACCTACTCGGTCCCATATACAAAATCCAGAAAGCTTTCAACTCGAGCTCTCTAATCGCTTGGCTTGCCTTGAGAACCTAGCATCAGTGGACGAGATCAACGACGGGCTAGTGGAAACTGTCCGCACGGTAGGGTCTAAGTTTTTTAGATCCTGCCGTAAAGATAGACCTTAAAAACTGACCGACCAAACCTTAAACCTCATGACTGAAGGACGCTTGCTACAGTTGCAGTCTTCCAGCGACGCGAAGTCATATAAGCAGCTTAATAGACGAATATCTACATAAGTCCTTGCGACACAATCTGCGTCTCTTTAATACAAATTGTGTTAACCGTTAACCATACAGCGAAACCAAGGCTCGACGCCTTCAAGCTCCTGGAATGGGATGGACTTAGCATCAATATCAACGGCGAATACATCATTCACCTTCGGTTTGCCGATGACATTGTAGTCATGGCAAAGTCGATGGAGGAACTCAGTATGATGCTCGATGGCCTCGACCGAGTTTCACAACGGGTGAGCCTGAAAATGAACATGGACAAGACGAAAATTATGTCAAATGTCCATGTTGAGCCCACCCCGTTCTCTGTTGGAAGCTCGGTAATCGAAGTTGTTGACTCATATATCTACCTAGGACAAGTAGTCCAATTAGGTAGGACCAACTTCGAGAAAGAGGTCAACCGCCGAATCCAACTCGGCTGGGCAGCGTTCGGGAAACTACGCAATATCTTTGCGTCCGACATACCTCACTGCCTCAAGACGAAAGTCTTCAATCAATGTGTGTTACCAGTGCTGACTTACGGCACCGAATCGTGGTCTCTCACTAACGGCCTCATCTCAAAGCTCAAAGTCGCTCAACGAGCTATGGAGAGGGCTATACTCGGGGTTTCTCTACGTGATCGAATCCGAAATGAGGAGATCCATAGACGAACTAAAGTCACCGATATAGCCCACCGGATTAGCAAGTTGAAGTGGCAATGAGCAGGCCATATTTCTCGCAGAGCAGATGGCCGATGGGGTCGAAAAGTGCTGGAGTGGTGACCATGGACTAGTAAGCGCACGCAGTGTCCACCAACAAGGTGGACAGACGACCTTATAAAGGTCGCCGGAAAACGCTGGATGCAGGTCGCCTCCAACAGTTATCTGTGGAGATCCAAGGGGGAGGCCTATGTTCAGCAGTGGACATCCTATGGCTGATTAATGAATGTGGCGTTTATTTTTTGTGAAAACTGATTATTTTATTTTACAATTTAAATATTTTAATAGTAATAATTTTACTCGTGCCACATATGCACATGACTGCACGGTTATTATGATTAAGAAATATAACATATAGGTACATATTTTATAGACTGATTTTGTGATTCCAAGCGTTTGATAGTTAGGAATATAAATTAAAATGCAATTATGTATCTGTTATATTGAATACCTGATCTTCTAACAGTATATGACCTGCTATTCTAAATAGGGATTTGATTTTCTATCTATCTACCTAATGTTTCAAAGGCAAAAGTATGCTTAACAAATTCAACCACAAAAAAATGTACAGAACTTGAACTTTATGTTCAAGAGCAGAGAGTTTACATTAGCATTAAAAGTTGACGAGTACTGGGAATATTTGACGAGTATCCGTACAAATCAGACGACTATTGGTACAAATCGCCCTTTTTTTACTTTTGCCTTAATAAGTATATAAACCCATCAAAATGATTAAAAAAACATTAGTTACTTAGAATAACGAATAAATACTCTATCACGTCATGCAAAAAATTTCATTTTCTATTGAATATTTAACACACAGTAGCGCTTCAAAGTCAGTGATTTCCGAAATCCGACGACTATTGGTACGTTTACCTTAGATGTTTTATCACTTTCCTCAGAGAATTTATCTATTTTTGTAAATATGTACGGTATCTGTCTGATATTATTAGAATGTAAAGGTATGTGTTGCTAGCTCACTTTATTGCTTAGCAACTAAGAAGAAACCACCATGCAAATGCGTACCGTTTTCAGTAGGTGCCCGTGCGTATTTTTTTTAATATTTTAGTACTATGTACACATAGATAAAAAGCAACCTCCAGGGGATAAATCTCGACGATTCAAAATTCTTTCCAACTAACATAAACTCAGGAATTTCAAAAGATCATAACTGCTTTTTAATTTCAGAATAACTTTGTGGTATATTTTCAGTACAACTAGTTAAACTAGTTCTAAAATAACAGACGAATTCCTATGGAATATTGAAATTGGAAACCCTATTTTGAATACCAATATGTATTTGTACTTCAAGCAGTTATGTAATCCCATCCATGTTTGCACTAACCCTTTAACTTAACCTTAAACAAACACGAATATAGGTAAATACTTCGTGGCCTGAAACTTTATTTGCATAAACTTCCAAAAATACATTTTCATATGAGTTCTCATATTCTTTCTTCGTCCGTTAAATATTCTGCTGAGGGCTCCAAATCTCGTACGTCTATAAAAGTACAGACATCTGTTGTAATATTAGAGTATCCGCATACTGCTGACCAAATACTTGGCCGACAGTTGACCCGATGTTTGGCAAAATTCTTTTTTATAAGAAAATCATGATTTCAATCAAAGCTTGTAGTCGGTCTGATACCGGCTAAACACCTGATCTCTGTAATGTGCGTACAATCATTCATCTTCATACTGATTTATGAGTCAACAAACTATCGGCCGACTAAAAGTTTTCAATGTGCGGCTACTCTAACCGTTGGTAACCGAGCAAACATTCTTCGACGTTATTAAAGTTCCTTTACAAACAACATTGAGGAATTTACATTTTATATAGCTGGTTGTAACGTATGTGGTTCTAACGTATGTGGTTCTAACGTATGTGGTTCTATTGTTAACTTGTGTACATTGTAAGCTGACCGTCCGCCATTTTATGTCGCAGCTCCATTACGAACGACATTGATGGACCCATTGTCGAGTTGGACACCAATAGCTTAGCTGTAATCCTAGATGTTCATTTTATCCATTGTCATTCTATAGGTACAAGTTTTACTAAGAACTTTAAAGTTCAATGTGACGTCACAAAAGAAAAACTACCTAAGTCCATGAGTATAACAAAAATTAAGACATGTTGATTTTTCTTTCTAAGATTTACAACCTAATCCCTCTTATTATAAAAACTGCCGCAAGTAGTGGTTTAAACCAGACTGAAGTCGTCTTGGTTTGTTACGGTACTTACGATAGTCTTTACATCCTTATTACAAAACGTAGACTAAGAGAAGACGGTTTAGTACTTCGATTTGTCTGTGGTTCAAATAATATCCACAGATTATAATCAACAAATATTTAAATCATTCGTTAAATCGTTCCGAATTCTATGCGCCGTTCCTTTTTACATTATTTTGTTAAATCTATTTTGATGAAAAATAAATAACTATGACAATAAAAAAAATATCTCTGCATTTGAAAATATTACTATTTATTTTTTAAAGGTAATTTTATATTTCTAGTATCTTTTAACGATATATATGATCCAATTATTCTCTTTTAAACAACTATTGAGTTTGCGCGTATAACGGAACGTCAGCGCGCGTATCCGAGTTATGTTTTGTTTTTAGGTTAGAAATAACTTGGATTATTTTCATCCCGATTTAAATGATTAAATAAGACGTTGTGCATCTAATTAGGACCTCTTCAAAATTAAGTGTGCAATAACTTACACACAGAATATCGTGTGCATTAAATTACCAAAAGAAAATGAAATAACAAAAAAAGTAAAAAATTATATTTTATTCCGATGTCTATTTATACAGTCAAACGCACTGATACATGTTGGACACTGTTCTTCATCACATAATCTTGTTCCCTTTCTCACCTTGGCATTTTTGTACATTTTAGCAAGCTTCCAGCCTTTTACAAACATTGCATATTATTGGCAGAGATACGGCGTGAAAAACGCCAAAATAGTCTTGAATCTGTAAATAAACAGTAGACTGTATGATAATCTGATATATTTTCGAAGTTTCATCAAAATCCGTGTGGTAGTTTATGCGTGGAACACAAAGAAACATCCATAATAAAAACTTCGACTCGTATACAATTAATTAGGATTTTTTGGCAACCTACTTGCACTGTAAAGGTTACTTACTTTATGGCGAGCCCGGTTGAGCAGCATAGGATCATCCTGGATCATCATGGATTATCATCATGCATTCAATTGACTATTATTTCGAAAAACGTAAATCGATATTTATATCCAAAAATGTCGTCAGGTAATTTGAAGAGATTTTCTCGATGACGCACTCTGTTGGGTCCCCGGACACTCTCAATAGTATTCTAACACATCCAAGTATTCCAAATCACACATATTTATATCCACTTTCGTTTTTTTTCATCACAAAACAAATAACCTCAAAAGTAAATAATGTCGGAATTTGACATTTGTCGACTAAGTACTGCAGTTAAACTAGGGGGCTCGATGGTTCATCTTTTGTACTACAGATAGTAATAGGACTTGCGATAAACTGCGTTTTGTAATAACGTTTTTTCAAGGTCGTACTTAAAGGTGGATTAAAGGTAGTTCAAAAGCCGATACTTATTGGATACCGCGTTTTATAATAAGAGGGAATATGTTTTTAATTTTTTTTAAGTACAGCAATCAAAATAGCTGAACGACGTTTATAGTAGTCCATGCAAGAGACGACCTCGATAAAATTTGTTTGGAACACCTTACCTTGTATTGAAGGTAAACGAACTGCGAATTGTATCAACATCAGATTTTAAGTATGTTAGCAATGAAACACTAACGTTTGCAAAGATTTTGATCTACATAATTTTATATTTAACCATCCAACAAGAAACTGCTTTTCTCATTCAGTTGGAATGCCATAAATGTTGTATATCTTATTATTTAATAATTTTAAGACTGCATAGTGCATTGAACTAAAACTCTAAAGAGAAAATCATCATCTCTTATCACTGTTTTGTTTTTACTCCACGTAACAGCCAACTGACTTTTTTATTGTTCACCGTCTCCTGTATTTAGTTTGCTCATGGTAAATTGTAATGCTACTAATACACATTAACAAATTATAATTTTCTATCCTTTCCTTAAAAAACAAAAACAAATTAATACGAAGCTAAGGGCCACTTAAATCCAACTGATTATGTTCAGTCATAAAATCCGCCAGGAAAGGATCCATTTTAATCGGATATGCTTTATTATGTGACTCCCTAACAAACAAACTTCGTCTTTATTACATAATCTATTATAATATGGGCTCCATGTAAACAAACTTGGTGCAATATTCCCCATCGGATCGTGTTGTTATTTTTCCCTTAAATTGACTTTTGAGCTTTGTTCGTGAAGGGACTTTGTTGTTAATTGACTTTTGCTTTTAAACTTCATCATTATTTCTGGGCATGAAAATCAAAATTTGTATAAGTAATATTGTGCGTCGTAAATTCAGCTCAGATTAAGAGTACCCACACTGATAATTTTTCATAAATCAGTTCAAAGATCAGGCATTTAGGCAGTACCAGACGGACCGAAAAGTGTGATTGGAATCAAATTTTAGTTTAAAAAAACATTTTTGGTAATCATCGGGTCAAATATAGGCCGGTCAAATATGTGCGGATAATCTAAGACACAAACTCGACTCACTCTAGAAACTAGAATGAATATTTACAGTAAAAAAATCCAAAACTATGTATTTAGCATCTAATTAAAACTGGAAATTATGTGTGGAATTATTAGTAATCACAATGGCCGACACGAAACACGAAGCAGAAACCACAGCGCTTGGTTTTCAGCAAATCCGTGAACGAGTTAATGAAACAGAGATCGATTCACGTGAGCTGAAATCTCGTTTGTACACGATTTGGAATTAGAATAGTTTTCATGTACATACCAGGTGTTAGCCGCGGTTTCATCTGTTTTCCGAGGGACCTGCTTAACGTGACTGAACAAAAACCGGCCAACTTCCAGTCGAAACTAATATTCTATATATATTTGTGGATATCGAGCAAACATGAGCAAAAACATCACGTTTGTTGTATGGGAGCCCCCGAAATATTTATTTTATTCTAGTTTTCAGTATTTGTTGTTATAGCGGCAACAGAAATACATCATCTGTGAAAATGACGGATGGACGGACAGAGTAGCGAAAACAATAGGGTCCCGTTTTACCCTTTGGGTACGGAACCCTAAAAAGTATTCTATGCCTTTCTCAGAATCTTGACTTTGTAAATAGTTTTACATAAATCTGTACTTACAATAATTCAATAGATATATTCAGTAATATCGATATTCACTTTAGGACTGGAATCCAATCCTGAGTTCTTGTACTATAATTATGTATCTCAGATTATTATATTGTATGAGAGAACACTGCAATAGCGATCATGACAACTAGACTTACAAAGCAATCATCACCAAGAATGCCAAATCCCAAATACTTATTTATGAATCCCTCACCCAAACAGATTATTCGATAACTTCCGACCAATTTTTGTCCGCAAATTATAGAAATCAATCAGAAATAACACATAAAGCAATTAGTAAAACGATGGTTGTCGATATCGGCCGCCGTGTGATCAATCATGTTACCGTAATAATATTCGGAGAGTGACGTCACTATTATCGATATTTTGTTACCGACTCTTGCTAACCCTATTGTTTGTACCGATTAATATTTGTTTGTTTGGAACACGGAAAATAATCGATTTTTTTTTCCTAAATATATTTCTAAGGTATTGGAAATGATTACGGAGTTAGTATCATTATCATTTCCCGAGCCCTTTCCCAACTATGTTGGGGTCAGCTTCCAGTCTTACCGGTTGTCGCTGAGTACCAGTTTTTTACAAGCAGTGACTACCCATCTGACCTCCTCAACCCAGCTACCTCGGGAAACCCATTACTCTAGGAGTTACTTAGTGCATCAGCACTAATTGCGTACACGAGTATACAAAAATATCTTATATTGAAAATATTTTAATAAGCTTCATATAACGTAATCAGAAATTATTAAATATATTAAGCTAATTGATTTGATGTTAATTGGTTTTCTGCAACAATGCAGTCCAATTTTAAAGATAATAAGAGCAATAAACAAGGATTGGAAATATATTTTCCAATCATTGCAATATTCCATATTGCGAAAATGTTTCAAAGTGTATTTTTTTTCTCAGTATCGTCAAGTATTGACGTTCAGTTTCTGATGAAAACAGAGTTTTCTGACATGGTGTACAGACTGATGGATACCATTAGAAAAAAAAGTAAAGTCCCTACATTGTGCTTACCCTCTGAACATATCTACATAATTATATCATTCAATCATAGTACGTATGTATATCTACACGCGTACACAGAAGTAAAGAACTTCACGTGACAGGGCTACCCTTAATTCGTTTAGCCAACAATCAGTTTGGGAAATATCCGCAGTATTGACAAAATAACAAAGACCTTTCTACACGAGATTTATCCTTCTACATTATACTATAATTGTAAGTATTGTACCACGTTACGGCGTAGGTTTCTAATTAATCTGTCAATACAAGGTGTAGTTCAGTCTTTATTTATATCTACATTGTTACAAATGTAGGTTTGTTTGAACAAATAAATTGTTCACAAGCTCAAAACATAGTTAATGGAACACAGTCCCACGTTCAAGCTTATAACCACTAGAACAACTACAAAATAAACCAAGTTAGATATGAAAAAATACTTAGTGCGAGATGGACGAAGGGTTCCGCACTATATTTTTTTCCTTTTCTACTCTATCTCTAAAAAAAAACTTGTGTTGTGTGGGAGCCTTCTAAAACATATTTGGTCTTACTACAAAAACTTAAACATGTGTCAAACACTTGTCTAATAAAAGTGTGGCTGCAAAATGGACCTTATTTCAACGTCACAATCTGTCATTTTTTTAGACAAGTCGTTTAAAAGTTTTTGTGGTAAGACGAATTAATTTTATTCTAGTATTCGGTTCTTATTGTTATAGCGGCAACAATAATACAGCATCCATAATTTCAACTCTCTAGCTATCACGGTCCTTGAGATACAGCCAGACGACGGACAGACGACCAGCGAAGTCTAAGTAATTGGGTCAAGTTACCCTTTGGAAACGGAATCCTAATAACTAAATAGTAAACACAAAGCAACTGAATAACTATAGACCTAGCTTGTTGAGTTATTATCTATTTTCCATTATTCATAAAACACTTTACATGTAGCCAGACATTATCATAATAAATTGTACTTCATCATCATCATCATCATCTCAGCCATAGGACGTCCACTGCTGAACATAGGCCTCCCCCTTTGATCTCCACAGATACCTGTTGGAAGCGACCTGCATCCAGCGTCTTCCGGCGACCTTTATAAGGTCGTCTGTCCACCTCGTTGGTGGACGTCCTACGCTGCGCTTGCTAGTCCGTGGTCTCCACTCCAGCACTTTTCGGCCCCATCTGCCATCTGCTCTGCGAGCAATATGGCCTGCCCATTGCCACTTCAACTTGCTAATCCGGTGATTGTAATTGTACTTACTCGTACATATTATGTTTGCAAATATAAGTACTATATGCGTGCAGTATATTAATAGATATTGTTCGATTGGTCATTAGACAAATCAGGTGTAAATCGTATGTGAAATAAATTAACTAAATTATGTGCAATGGACAAGCAAATTGAGCTTTATTTATTGCAGACAATTTCTACACTAAGAATTTCCAAGTTATTATTTTTAATCATCTTTCACCGTAACATCCTATAAATCATTTTTTACAGTGTAACAAACTCCCAAATATGCAAAAAACATTTAGGTATATATGACGCATACCATTTACCAGTTATATTACAAATAGCATTCACTTTTGCGTACATAAATGCATTGGATCACCAAAATTTTTCAAAACAAATCAACCGAAACTAAACGTAAATCGGGGAACATTGAAGCTACAATTTCACAGTGCCTATTTTATTCAAATGCGTGAATAAATATTCAGTCAGATGCGAGTTACGTAAACTGCGAGCTACATAAGCTGAAAGTTACACCGCAGCGTTGAGCCTTGTTAAATGCAATACTATTTTATACTAGATACTAATATTTTAAACTATCTGTTTCCCGCAGTTGCACCCGCAACCTGTGGGAACTACATCATGTAAACTTTGTGTCGGTTCAGGTTTCTATTTACCATGCAAATGTTAGAAACGGGCAGAGCAACTTTGGCAGAATATTTTCTGTTAACCTGTGCCATACTGCAGACTCAACAGTCGACCGACAGTTGATCAGATAGTTAGCAAGATTTTTTTTATAAGACAATCAAAATTTTAGCCCCTTCACTGGTCGATTCTGAGGTGCCGTGTCTGACTGATGGCATGAACGCCTGGAAAGTGGCTTGCCCAAACCCTTCCCTGACAACCCGGCTTCCCAGAGACAGTGGGACGAGCCGCTCTGCAGATTGACGAGAAATAAACTAATTGAAACATCTGTCAATACTGCTGAGCGTGCCCGCCTACTGGCTGTGGGAGAGTGGGAGTCAGGGTTATGGCTTCACGCACTGCCGTCACCCAGCGTTGGGACCATGCTGGGTGACACTACATTCCGGCTCGCTACATGCCTACGCCTCGGCGCTCCCACTGCGGCTCCGCATCGCTGCCAGTGCGGTGAATCTGTGGACCGCCTTGGGCACCATGGTCTTTCCTGTAGCAAAAGTGCTGGTCGCATGGCACGACACGCCAGCATAAATGACATTATCCGTCGTGCTCTTGTCACCGCCGGAGTGCCAGCCATTTTAGAACCCAGAGGCTTGGCACGCGACGATGGCAAGAGACCAGACGGGATGTCTATAATGCCTTGGAAGATGGGAAGGTCTTTGGTGTGGGACGCAACCTGAGTCGACACCCTTGCACCTTCCCACCTTCCCAGTACGGCGAGCTGTGTCGGTGCAGCTGCTGCAGCCGCGGAAAACCTCAAGCATTTTTGAGCCGTTTGGGGTTGAAACCCTGGGACCATGGGGCCCAAGTGCCCACAGACTATTTCGAGAAATTAGTAAGCGATTAGTGGAGTCCACTCGTGACCAAAGGGCTGGCCTATACTTCGGTCAAAGGATATGCATTGCCATCCAGCGTGGCAATGCAGCCAGCCTTTTGTGCACGATCCCAGCTGACAGCGATGCGGATGAATATTTTGATACTTAGTTTTAATATTTCCCTATAATCGGATCATTTTGTAAAACTATTGTAAAGTAAATGTGTGTTTTTATAAAAACCGCTAAATAAATTAATTTTCTCATTAAGACAATCTTGATTCCAATCCAATTAAAGTTTTCAGTCGGTCTAATACCTTTGAAATACCTGATCACTCATTTTCATACTGATTTCGGAGCCCAAACTATTGAATGACTAAAAGTTCGAATGTACTCTTTGAGTGTAGGTAAAAAACCAAATGTAATATTGGTTAAATTAGAACATTATAATCATACTATACAAAATAAACTTAGAGTGCCTACTGTGTGGGTGGTCATTTTAGCGCACAAAAAAAGAAATATTTTTAGCACTCAATCGTAGCTTTTACGAAATAAAACATCTGTGCGAATTCGTTGCAATTACATTCTGAAATACGAAATGGAAATGAGTAGATTCAGCTAACGAAGTGAGAATATAATAAAAGCAGACGCCTCTATCAGTACTGTGATAAATGTTATACTTTTAGAATAAGCTGTGTGTTTTATATCGATGGGGATTGTACAGACAATATTATTAATTTTTTTAGTAAAATTAATTTTTTTTTTAATATATTTTAGACACACGTCAATTAATTATAATGTACGTAAGCTTTACCTATCTGTTTGCAATAAATAATGTTTGATACCATTGTGAAACAGGAATTCTAAAATACCTAGAAAATCTGTGTTCAAACTTCTAGTTGAAACGCGTAATTTTAAAAAATCCATACAATTAAACTTTTTACTTCGCCTGCTACATATTATTTTGCTGTAAAGTTAGATCCCTTCAAACATAGGACAGGCAGTTTTAGGCTTGCTAATAGGGTCCTGTTGGATCCCTTTAGGTACGCATCCCTAGAAATTTGATTACTGACTCAGTCATCACCACTTTGAATATAATAGGTATTCTGACAAACTTTCCCTTAAGAAGTATTATTGAAGGTACCTATGTAGTAGGTATACATATCTACGAGTGTTTCTAACCACTTCTTGCTAAATTTTTCTATTGTATTCATTTGAATATATTTCAAAGGGTCTTATTGTGCTATGCCTATTCTAGAATCTGTCTATCATCAAAAGGAAGACTGTAAAAATAACTGGAGTCTTTGTTATGTGTTAACACCCTAATAAAGACCTTAAAATAAAAATATGATGATTACTCCTTATTTATATTATGTACCTACATGAAAAATTTCCATCAGGTTTCAAATAGAACCATTTGAAAATTAACAGAACTCTTAATTCTTATCTACACTAGAAATACATTCAAACATAGTATTGGATTTAAAGATAATTTTCACGCACTACTAGTTCTATTGTCTCTGAACACAATAAATGGACCGTGTCGCCTCAATTTCTACGTTCGCATTAAAAGATAAACACCTGATGCACTCAACAATGTCTTGCTTTGTAGGTACGCGAACGAAGTATAAATATTTAACCTGAAGACACTGAAGGAACGGGCCTAACCCCCAACAAACGACACTCATTCACGTAGTGAGATTTTAATCTTTAAATGGGTAGGCAAAGGTACATATAATCATATTGCCGAAAAAAACCTCAACCTTTTATGGGGATTTTCACTTGACAATTTATTTTTGGTATATTTTTCCTTATAGTTTTGAGGGCATTTTATTGTAGAGAGGTATAACGTTTTTGGGATAAAAAGAATAGGTATTTCGTCTAATAAAGGTCGTAGTTGAATTGTATTTACGAATGTACGACATTACTCCGCTCAACCCTTGTCACAGTCCTTCATTGTGAATGCAAATAATAGAATTAAATGAATGAAGTTTTCAATTGTGTTGGATGTTTGTTAAACTGTCTACAACATTTTGTATAATTGATTTTATTACATTATCTATATAGGGTCCACTAAATGATCACAGGGGTGATTGGACTATTCAATAAGATTTATGTAGTTCCTGCATGTAGACCGGCTGTCAAGGAACACGTAATGTCTGTCAGTTAGTCTGACATCCAGTCTTACCAAGGGGTATCGGGTTGCCGGAGTAACTTGGTTGAGGACGTCAGATAGACTGGAAGCCGACCCCAACATAGCTGGGAAAAGGCAAGACAGATGACGCGTAATGAGCAATCCAAGTGAAACTAAGCTTCAAGGGACCAATTCAATTAATTAGCCACTATTTTACAAGTACCTATGTAATTTATCAGGTCTAATACAGCGAAGTAATAGAAATTAGCTAGAATCGTGACACACGCCCTTTATATTGTCGTGACTTGGTAAAAGGACTGTTCACGCATCAATCATAATATGGAATGAGTAACCGTGAGCCGCTTTGAATATATTACTTGCAACTTGGATCTAGTACAGAATGAATGACTGTTTTATTTAATTACAAGTTCCTGTCTGCGACTTTACTTGTGTAAACTTAAGATTTGAAGTAAAGTGACCAAAATAATATTATTTACCAGCTATTACCTCGGACAAAGGATCAGCATGGCCATCCAACGAGGTAATGCTGCCAGCCTCTTGGGTACGCTCCCAGTTGACAGCGATGGGGATGAATTTTTTGATGCGTTTTAGATTTATTTTTTTACTAGGATAGCTTTTTTTTGTGTTGTAAATATCTGTGTAAATAACTATTTACCAGCTCATTTTATTATTTTTGTACATTTGTAAGTCTCTTCTATTATTAGTGAGCGCGACCAATTAGATATTATTTATGTTTTGATCAAAGTTCAATTAAACACGTGTGCAAAGGTTATATTTTTAATTAATTTTATATTAAGAAACGTTTAATTTCCATAGAGATTATATATTAGATTTCCATAAACATATAAAGGTAGTTGTCTACTGTATTTTTGTGTCACCTGTGTGTTTTCATTGAACTCATCTTTCAAATGAGTTAATATAAATGGAAATGTTTATATAAATTCATCATCATCATCATCATCATCATCATCATGATGATGATGATGATGATGAATATAAAACGTGATCTATCTGATCGAACCCAAACACTCATCCATCCCCAAAAACTTTTAGTTAAAGTAATAAAAAGAAATTGGATTACTTCTCTAGGATTAAGGTAGTCACAAAGGTAGTCACAAAATTTTCTCTGATCCAAGAGAATTTAGTCACGATATTTTTAACCTTTTCCATAAAACTGCTGAAGTTCAAAGTGATGTGGATAACAAAGCCAAATCAAAACCCTTCTCTCATTTTCCTGCCATAATAATCTTAATTGCCAAAAAATGAAGCACATACTTTAAATAATAAAACTCGTCGCAAACGCACACATTGATAATTCGCGATTACAATAGGTGCTCAATTTTTTTGCAACAAATTGTATGTACAAATGGTGTTCTCTTACTTGGCTTAGTGCGACCCGACACAGCCTTCATTAGAGCGCAAGCTTGAAACGTAACACATTATCCTCTTATGGATGAAACCGTACCCCAAATCTGTTCGGGATTATACCTACATATAATTATCTGTACCTGTACGATTGTAAGCACGTTTCCTTTGTGTCCTTGCAAAAGTACAATACATCTGAAATGCCAAATGGCACGTGCCGATGAAGTTTTGTAAGCGGTTAATCATAAAAAGAGGTCAGTCATTGAGTAAAAGTATTGGTTATGACAACATGATAAATAGTCAATCGATGACACGTTAAATCTTTATCACAATCATATTAGGTACGCTAACAGAGATGTAATCAGGATGCAAAATGAAACAAAAGCTCCTGGGTCCAAATTCAATCCCTGCACTTTCAGAAATAAACAACAATGCTAATAACGCCTGCTTTTTCTTAAAAAAAATACCAACACCTGTTCTTTTTCGAAAGTGCATTTTCACCACGATTTTTCCCTCCAGCGAGTACGTATCACATTTGTCAATACAAAAGCAAAATCAGAGTCACATAGTGTGCATACAAATGAAGATACATTGCATACCTAGAAGCTTCCAGATGAAACTGTTGATACACTCGAAATGTGTGATGTCTTCAGTTCTCAGATTTTATTTAACACGTATTTGCTCAGACAGCTTTACTGCGCAAGAACGCTGTACTGAGGAAATAAGGTGGTTTTACTGTCTCGAATGGCTAACGATTTATATGATGCATACG
Organism: Helicoverpa zea; assembly: GCF_022581195.2. Lineage (NCBI taxonomy): Eukaryota > Metazoa > Arthropoda > Insecta > Lepidoptera > Noctuidae > Helicoverpa > Helicoverpa zea. Next base: position 7,338,546 of record NC_061468.1, read on the forward strand.
AAGCAAATCGATCACGATTCTGGCGAAGTAATTAAGTAACAGAGTGATGGAAATTAGCGGAGTAAAGTTCTTTAGACAATTCGCTTTATAAATAGTCTGCTTTTCAGAGATACGTATTATTTTCCAATTGTTATCTTCGTACAAAAAATATTCCCTACATATCGATTTCAAATCAAATCAAATTGTTTACCCGTACGCACACAATATCGAGTGCAACAGCGAAACTCCTAAAGGTACCTCTAATATACCCGAAGACGGGGAATGAGTGGGCCTTTTGTACGATTTCATCTTGGGGGAAAGTTTAATTGGATTTATTGTCAGAAATAATCTCTCAATATCCCTGAGTTTTATCTGTGTTCGACACGTGAAGACAAGTTGCTCTAGTGGGAACAGTTTATCTGCCGTATACAATAAATTGTGGATATAGGAATGTAGGTCGTCGATGCCATCGCTTTTAAATATAGAACCCTAGTATTTCTTTCGCCCTAGTAAGTACCTGATTGATAGAAAATATTGAAGCAAAAATTGCCTTTGTAATATACAAATGTAAAATACGATACGTGTTCTACAAGGCAAGTGGTCGATATGTTATGGACCATGTGATTAATTCGGGCATTATAAATAATGCCCGAGCATTATGAATAATGTCTAGCTTTATCGGGCCACATGATTAATAACTATCTTAACTTCATTATTTATCACATTGCACGGGCATTATTATATTGCTACATGACAGTTGGGCAATTTGATAAAAAAGCTATATTTTACGCGGTGATATTTTCATTTGACTTTTATTAAGAGAAGATATTAATTATGCCAAATAATAAGTCTATTGCTTAAACTTTAGTTTATTTTGTTTTGTAATAATAATAAGTAATTTCTATAAAACAAAGATTTGTTGTAAAATTTTTGTTTTTTTAATAATATTTTTTGTTATATTTTTAATATGACTTTCCTTAACTTTTAAATGCAAAAACTAGTACATTTTTAAGGCAGAAGTCCTTCATAATTAATCCAAATCATGAGGCTGATTATTTAAGTGGTTTGATATTTCATCATCTCAGCCATAGGACGTCCACTGCTAAACATAGGCCTCCCCCCTAGATCTCCACAGATACCTGTTGGAGGCGACCTGCATCCAGCGTCTTCCGGCGACCTTTATAAGGTCGTCTGTCCACCTCGTTGGTGGACGTCCTACGCTGCGCTTGCTAGTCCGTGGTCTCCACTCCAGCACTTTACGACCCCAACGGCCATCTGCTCTGCGAGCAATACGGCCTGCCCATTGCCACTTCAACTTGCTAATCCGGTGGGCTATATCGGTGACTTTAGTTCGTCTATGGATCTCCTCATTTCGGATTCGATCACGTAGAGAAACACCGAGCATAGCCCTCTCCATAGCTCGTTGAGCGACTTTGAGCTTTGAGATGAGGCCGATAGTGAGAGACCACGTTTCGGTGCCGTAAGTCATCACTGGTAGCACACATTGATTGAAGACTTTCGTCTTGAGGCACATACCTCATGTCGGACGAAAAGATATTAGTTTCCCGAACTCTGTCCAGCCGAGTTGGATTCGGCGGTCGACCTCTTTCTCGAAGTTGGACCTGCCTAATTGGACTACTTGTCCTAGCATAGCGTTTGATACTTAGTTTATTTTAAATTAAATGGCAATAACAATAAAAAAAAATTGAAATTAAATATGTTTGTACTACTTTGCCCAAAAGGTCACGGGCAATATGTATAGTGCCCGGTCAATTTGACTATTTAAATAATTATTATCAAATTGCACTCTCATATTGGGCATTTTTCATAATGACCGGGCATTATGTATACTGCCCAATTTATCACTTGGTCCATAACAGATACACTTTATAATGCTATTAAAATTAATAGCGTCATTACATTTAATTTAATAGCTCTAATGAATACGCCATTTGCATAGCATATTTTGTCATTTAATATACTACGACGTAATATATCCGACCGGTCAATCATCCACAACACGAAGTTGAAAAAATGCTCGATCCAATTTTTATGCAATATGTTGTAATTAACGTGCGGGTGTATTTTTAACCCCCGACGCAAAAACGACGGGGTGTTATAAGTTTGACATGTCTGTGTGTGTGTGTGTGTGTGTGTGTATGTGGCATCGTAGCTCCCAAACGGATGATCCGATTGTAATGCGGTTTTTTTTGTTTAAAAGGTATGTCAGTCGGGAGTGTTCTTAGCTATGTTTGGTGGAAATCGGTTCAGGTCTTCAAGGTCATCAGCTCGTTTGCTAGATGTGATAGGAATGTTACACGATCAGTTTACTTGCAAGTATATGTGGGATCTGAAATTTGAAACACTAATGTCTTTTGGAATCACTGAGCTGGTCTGCTGTTAGGGCACGAAGGTAGGAGACGTAACCCTGAACTGCCTTTTAGTAAACCCATCGAGTTTGGGCTCGTTGAATTTGTCTTGACAAGTTCTCTTCATGTTTCTGATTGACGAGAACCTGATGCTGGAAATGGGATGTGGCGGATGAAACCCTGAAATGCCGGAATGAAACGGATAAACCGATTTATATTTTTGCTGAAAATCTAGAATGTCCAAATGTTTCTCAATCTGTGCAATTCTCCCAGAGCCAGTTTGTCATGAGGATTGTTAAACAACTTCCTTTGGCCGAGATCGCATATAGCGACCCCATCTTAAGATAAAATAAATTAAATGAAAGAAGGAAAAATTAAGGAGCTCCTTTAAAAAGCATGAAATAAAATTAAATTATAAATTTAAAAAAACCCCCGACCCAAAAAAGTACGCAATAATTATGACAAAAGGTTAAAAACGCTAAACCCTATAAAAAGCAAAAAATAACTTTTAACACTACGTAAACTACATTTTGACGTGTCGGGGGACCGCTTTTTACCTTCATAAATACTTACAAAAATCAAATGATACCTACCTAATTACAACATTCGTTAAAAAAAAAACACGTATCTAAAGTAATGAATTAGAGCGGTACCCCGACACGAAAAAATTTAGTTTACGTAGTGTTAAAAGTTATTTTTTGCTTTTTATAGGGTTTAGCGTTTTTAACCTTTTGTCATAATTATTGCGTACTTTTTTGGGTCGGGGGTTTTTTTTAATTTATAATTTAATTTTTGTAATTTCATATGTTTAATATTTTACGTGCAATATACGACTTTAATTTCCGTAGTTTTAATAGGACGTAGTGTCCTATACAAAAATATATGTTTATTAAATTGTTTCGTTCGGTGTACCTACTCTTGTGTACTATATTAGGACATAATGGAGTCAAAATAACTGACCTAATGGTGGTAATTTAACCACAATGATAATTAGCAGTTAATGGATTACACTAGTCAACAGCATTTTCGTTTCCAAGGTGAAACATATAAATTTTTGCAGATTATCTATCACAGAATCGAAGTCTAGAACACAGGACTGCTCTAGTAGTTCTAGTTTTGGAGAAAAACCAATCTGAAAATGCCTAAAAACGCTTTTTTAACTATATTTAAAGCCATTTTTCTACAGACACAATTTTTTTTCGTATTTTCTAACTAAAGAATCATTTAGTACTGCTCTTCTCAATTCAAATCCAGTTTACATCAGTACGAGTTTCCATTCTCGTGATCTTTTTTTTCAGCTACGACGTACGATTTTCCTTACATTACTAATTGACATTTTAGTATGGACAAAATACACCGTAAATGTAAAATGGTATATCTAGATAATCTGCAAAAATTTATATGTTTCACCTTGGAAACAATAAAAAAGGAAAATTTTGTAGACTAGTGTTATTATTGTTTATTAAAGTTTATGTTTTTTTATTACTTTTCTACTTTGTTGGCCGAGTGATTTATAAGCAAACAATGGCAATTAAACATTCTCAGACTGGCAGGGACACGATACAAAGTTATGCAATCTTGCTTAATAACTTCTAACGAATTCGCTTATCACGCTCCAGCCTTTGAGTAAAGCCAGCCATTCATTACTTTATAAAATTAATTTGATTATTTAATAATTAGATTATTTACTTACTAAATCGTATTGGATTAAAAGGTTACCTTTTTCTTAACTTATTCTTTTCAGTCTATGCTCTATGATTTGCAGAGTAACCTAATAGGAGTTTTTAACTATTTTTGTAACTTTTTTATTATTAATTCTGCCTAAATTCCACTCTCAGCACACAAACACCTTTTCAGATGGGTAGATGGGTTTCATTTCTGCAACGTAAGGGATCGCGACCACTTTATATACACATCTTCCAAGAATCTTGCCTTCTAGATGTCTTCGTGGAAACCTACAATTCTCGTAATATATTTGATAGTAAGAGAGATCTTGTTTCTGACTTGTGGCACTAATGCTTAATTCCTATGAATAAAAAACAAGACGTTTTATCTACTGATGGAAGATAGTTCTATGGTGTATCACAAGATAGGTATAACTGTTCTTTCCAATTGGAGTGTTCATGTTATTGCCGCTCTGCGCGTTTTGTATAAAAACAAGTGAACATCTGCGTACGTTCGCCGGACGACAAACGCACTTTTCAGCACCGAAGTAGCAACAACACAAAAGTCAAGTTTGAAAGAAGCCTCAAACATTTTAATTCCATCCAATACAAACATAATTAGATTTCCAATTACACATGCATAAAGAATTATAACTGCAGTCATATACTTCGCGTCAATCAGCATTCACAGATGGTACATGTTATTAAAACAAGTCTGTTATGTCGATTGTTCCTTGAACCACCTTTCCGGTGACAGTGATAGTAACTACGGAACCATTCGTCTTGTTATGGTTTGTTGGAAACTTACTGAGTTTTACTTCGTCTTTTTACATTCACTAGGTACTAACGTGGCTCTGGGAGGTAGTAGTAAAATGCTCACAACACTAACCTTCTGGTATGGCATATATTATTCTAACCAGTATTAGGATGCTGTCTTATTTTACATATTCAGTGTTACTTATTTAAAAATCTCAACTTTGTAGTACTTACTGTTGGCAGTAGGTCACAATATGAAAGTAAAATTAACATTATTTATCAATAAATATTGTAAACTCCAAATTAATAAATTAAAAAGTTTTGACAGCTGTAGGCATTACATCAATATCCACTTTCTTCAGAAAAACTTGTTGAATTGATTGATGTTTACGAATATTTACTAAAGGAACTCTTAGGGCAAATTAATTATATTTGTTGAAAAAGTAAACGGAGATGGAGGAAATCTATTAATATAGCAATTAGATAGCCAAACATATAATGTTACCATACGTTTGTGGTTGTTAGATCGTGCTGTTTAGTATTCAAGACATCGTAACATGAACAATAATGTTGAGCAACTGTTGATTTTGCTAATTGTAAGAACAACAAACAACTAATTTACTGGCTTGAAACATTGGGGTCGACTGACAAAATGTCGGTAGTTCTAATAGAAAATATATCCACCACTGACTTTGTGCTTCATATCTATCACTTTCAACGTCTATCCGAATTTAGACGGAATTGTAAACGAAGCGCGAAATTCAATTATTTGTTGTATGCCGAAATAAAAATGTTGGTGGATTTAGGGAATAAATATAACTCAACAGCGGTAAATATTCGATGGATATTGTAAGAGCAAAGAAATGGTAGTCGATTCTTACTGAAACTACAGACTACCTTAAGAACATGAGGCGCCTACCTCTACATTAAACGATGACAAATTATAAAATTCAAAATAATGATTAACCAATTGTAGCACAAATTCCATTACAACTACCATTGTATATTCTATGCATTGTCTCATAGATATCAACTATGAACTATTTATTACATCAGCCTAATCCAGTGTTCTGATGATAACCTATTTCTATCTGATGACCTTTACTATGTCTAAATTAATGAATGACAACAGTTTCAACAAACCATTCATAGAGTTTTAGTATTTTGCGACATTTTCCGCTCAACTTGTCAGGCGATGTTTTTATCATCGGGTCTCTTTAGAATTCACGATTTACGATCGAAGGACCAAACATTTAATTTATTTTTCTTGACAGACGCTTAAAGTTTTGAATTTTATGATTACAGCCAGGACCCCTGGGAACTGTGAACTGCTCACCCGGAGAAAGCACACAGCTTTCCTCAATAAATGGGCTGAAAATTTTTTCAGAACAGACCCGTGATACAAGCAGACTAACCATCTCTTCATCTTGTAGTTAATATAGACTATGGTCTTTTTTATAAAAGGCAGTCGAAATCGGGATTACTAGTAAAGCACATTTTGCTTAGCGAAAAGAGAATAAAAAACCGACCCACAGTGAGCAAGTCATAATCAGTGGCCAAAACCACTGATGGATTATGTACCGAGTCATTTTCATTAGCTGCTGAAAATGACCATACTGCAATACGTACCTATATAAAACCCACATACTGCTTAATCACATTACGTCAATGTGGTCCATTTAGATTCTTCCGAAAGGTTACAGAACATTTGAAAGCGGATTTGATTGAGGCAATACAATCAATTATTCCGCAGCTATCAAGCAGTCGTTGGACTAACTCTAACTAAATTATTCAGGACCTACGTAGATACTTTTTTTCAATACTGTACAAGCACGACTTGCTGACATGATATAGACTTTATTGGCTAGAGCTACCAAATGTTGTATGCAGTTGGCAACTATCAGTTTTCGTGGCAAAATAGCTTTGTTTGTACTGACTGACAGCATTTTGTCAACTAAACCAAAAAACGGCCGGGACATACCCCAGTCTACTAAAAGTGTTAAGGTGTCACTATGTACTAAGATGACATTGACAGATAGGGCTAGTTGGCTATATACAAACAATGTGGTTAAACTGCCAGAAGTGACACAATGATTTAAGGGTTCAAGTTCACCCTTGAGCTAGCCTTGACTTAACGCCATCTGGTGACCAGAAGATTTATTATCTTTCCTTATAATACATGCTATATACCTTTTTCAGTGTTTTATCAACGTTCACGCATGAACGACTTTTTCGACACCAAATATGCTACTAACTTTGTAACTACTACGAAAACTATTTTCAACACACAATGGTCTCATAGAAAAACAATCTTACAAAGTAACTTTTACCTTAATTTAATATTAAGCTTGGCAAAAGGAAAAACACTCACACGTTTTTCCAAATCCTTTATTACGGTGTCATGGCTACCGTACCCTTAATGGTACTCAAGTTTCGCGAATTTCTCTGCCAAAGCTATAAATAAGGATGTAACGTGGTCAGGACATGGAGAGACGAACCATCCTTGCAGTATGTCAAGGAACAATAATAGGCTTAGTGGATACTATCGAGAGACGTGAGTGATCGCACAACGGCTGGACGTAGTACGTCTGTGTGTTCAGGCTTTACATCGCGTGTGGGATGCAGTTAGAAGTACCTACGACATGTTTTTCTTCCATTATCAACATTGAAGGAAATGAGAATATAATTAAGCTCAACATTTTGAAACTTTCCATAGCTTATCTCCTTAAGGGAATTCGGTTAGCGATAAGTGAATACGGGAAAGCCGTTCCTTATCTGTGGTGTTTATTTCAGGCTTAATTAAAATAACTCGTAAAACTTGCTCGAGGGAAATCAGAAGAATGCGACCTAAAGCCGTAATGGAATTCATTATGTGTGTATGTGTGTGTGTTTATTTACCTACGTGAACATTTTCTCCAGGATTTTAAAATTCAATGAGTGAACCGCGTCTACTTCGCATCGTTGGCTGATGAATGAAAGCTATTTACTTCTTTTTCCTAAAAAAAGCAACATTGCTTTTCACTCGATTCTTTCAGGACGGTAATGATTTTTCGTGAGATGTATATTGATGTGTAGCTAGCTACATAATATTCCTATTTTTTCCTTTCTTTGTTTTTTTTTACGTAACATTAAGCAGGAAAATACTAACTAGCTTTTTCATTTAAAAAGCAATGGATACGAGTCTTCTTTGCAATAATAAAAATACATGTTGTCTACTCGACAATCAGAATGAAAACTGAAAGATGAAAAAGTACACAATACACTCGATTTGATAGACTGCCTTGAAAACAATAAATACAAATGTGTACGTGGAATAACGCATACCTACTCGTTATTTGATTTCCGAATAGCAAACCTAGGTTTCATATTGAAAGGAAATATGAAGAGACACTGTTTATGTTGGTCTATGACAATATTTTTCTTTAACTAGTTAAATATAGGAAAAATATATGACTATGTAAATGATAATGATGTCATCATCCTCCGAGCCTTTTCCCAATCATGTTGGGGTCGGCTTCCAGTCTAACCGGATTCAGCTGAGTACCAGTGCTTTACAAGAAGCGAATGCCTATCTGACCTCCTCAACCCAGTTACCCAGGCAACCCGATACCCCTTGGTTAGACTGGTGTCAGACTTACTGGCTTCTGACTACCCGTAACGACTGCCAAGGATGTTCAATGACAGCCGGGACCTACAGTTTAACGTGCCATCCGAAACACAGCCAATGGTGTCTAAGAAATACTTAGATTAGTAGTAGTATAGTATTACTTAGATACGTAAATGATAGTGATGTATAAATGATATATTTATTTTTAAAATAGGTAGAAAACAACAGTTTTAGACGTCAAATTTTCTTTACCTAAAAGTATACCTCTATAAATATAAACAAGGTAGATATGATCCGTACTTAGTCTTTAAAAAAATCGCAATTTATTTAATTGAAGTAAATTGTTTATAATTGTTGTGTTTCACTTATTTCCGGCCTATATATCGGCCTATTTATACTCAAATAATACTGATATTTAATGAATAAGTAAATTATTGTGGAAATATGTAAAATAGTTTATTTTCGACGAATGCTTCTTCGACAAAACTTATACAAGCAACAGTGAGTTTTTGTTCGCTCATTTATTACGGAAAACGGTTGAACCAATTGAGATGAACTAAGTAATATTTTATTAAGGGATAAGAGGTATGTACCTATCTGGAGCCAGCTACAGGGGTATTTCAGAGTCTGAAAACCAGCATAGCTTTAAGCTTAGAGTCGCTTGAAAATTAGAGTCGTTGTCATGATGAAAATTTCCACATGATATTGATAACAATGACTACCATACAAGGAAAATACTGTTAATACAATAAATAAACTAAATAACTTTGCAGAAGTTCATAAGTATTTTACACGAGTTTCCAGGTATTTTACAAGATTTTCCTTGTAATTCCAAAATGTTCCTTCCTCAAACGTCTAAATTAAGTCTAGTCCTATTTAAACAAAAAACACGAAAATCCAATTGGCAAAACTTTCCTAGAGAACATAGCTTTCTTTTGTTTACATTATTATGTATCTTTGTAGTTATATACAAGTACATGTAAACGAGTTGTATACTTGCACATGTTTCAGCTTTTGACAACTTCAAAAGACTGTCGAGTATTCTGTTCTAAGTAATGGGGACAACTGTTTAACAACCATTTTGAAAAAAATCTCGCTGTAATTGTTGTGTACTAGGAAAGCTTTTCGTCCGGTTTCACCTGCGTTCGGTAGGGATAAAATAGCCACCTACCATTATGCAAGTTCAATGTACCAGTCCTCAAAACTTCATCTATATCGGTTAAATCTTGGCTATATTCTCGCTCATAAACTGCTTCCTAAATGATAATTTTATTTACATGCATTACTTATTTGACCCAAACAACATGATTAGGAAAAACAGATCAGCATCATTACCATCTTCATAATTGTTATTGATCCCTTGTTCACCCTTAATGAGTACGGAACTTGGGTTAGTTTAACCTCTCGTAACGTTAATACAAAGTGTTGGTATCTTTAACCCAATTAAAGCAACCTACATTGGGCCCTCGTGATGGGAAACGGGCCTAAGTTCCTCTCAAACCTAACAATGGGACCATTAAAGGCATTATACCCTTATGGCATTAGGGTACAGTCGTCAGCCATCTTTTAAAAGTGTTTAAACTGCTCTTACGTTAATGCCTTCTCGGTTTTTATACTTCCTCGTCAGCTTTAAAATTACTAAATGATTTTGTCATAATATTATGCATTTCAAAATTATGTCCTCCGGAAAATGGAGCTCTAGAGACCTCTAAAACAACCACATAATTTCTTCATAAATCTGACATAATGAATGACTAATTATTTTTTGTTATTTGTTTGACACTCCATATCGCTGTTATGAATTGCATGATGAATATTTTAATTTGCATCTTGCTCCGTCAAACATTTGAACCCAAGACCTCGAGCTTTACGGCAACAAGTCCACTAGACTCACGTCACTATCCTTTCAGTACAAGATTGTTGAAAAATGTCTATTTCAATTCGCATAGGTAAACATGACGTACAAACTGAACTCTGGACTACTTACGAGTTAAAATTAAACTTCTTTTTATTCTTTCATTCGACAGAGGACGTTATTTATTCTTGAACGTTGATTTCAGATCAGATTGTTTATTCTTTAAAATATTTATCATTACGTACATTTTCTTCATATTCGCTAAAGGTGCTTGACGAATGAGTTGTAACAGTTATAAATAAAACAAAAACTATTGTATGCAAATACGTGTGTTACATTGAACTGAAGTAAAATATAGTATGTACCTATAAATAGAAATAAAAGCAAAATACGTACGACTATAAGCAAAAACAGTGGAAAATCTATAATTGAAGATGATGTTTATTTATGTTTAATGCTTGATTTCCATTAGTAAACTTTTTTGATAATACCTTTACAACATGTTTCTAAAAAATAACTAGTTACCGATATTCATTAGCGGAAACTAAAGATAAACAAAAAACATTTTCACCACACAAATCAGTGCCGGCATCATAAAAAAATATTTGTTTAGCGAAACAAGAACCGCGAAATTCAATGTTTACAAAACAAATAAAAGATTACAAGATAACAAAAAAATTGTACTTACAATGTTTTAACAAATAGTGGTTATCAGAGTAAACTGGTAGATTATATTATTTTCTTTGAGATTGGGGACGCGAAAATTGTTCTTTACTGTTTTGTAAGCGCGCGCGATTCGCGAGTCTCGCGGTCGGTCGGGGCGACGCGTCAGAATACACTGGCTTAACTCACTACCCAGCCGCAGCTAACTCTCGTAACTTGAAACTATCTTTATCGGCACTTTATCTTCGATAGCTTTGTAACAAGCTCCAATGAAAGCCTATCATCGATATGCTATCATCAACGTGATAATGAACAGCTTTTACTCGGAAAATGCATACCATCGTATGTTTGTACAATTGAAATTTTAATTGCAGTCCATTGCGATAATTAGTTTGGTTTATGTCGTTGATTGCGGTTAATGCATAATATTAATATTTGTAGGAAACAAGCAATTTGTTGTGAATTCAATTTAAATGATATTCCTGCACACGTGCTGTTTGTTTCATTTGCAAAAAGTGAATGTAAATAAAATAAGTGAATATATAAATCAATTGATATGACAATGACAACGACAATTTGATATATTGTGATAAGCATACATTTACTAGTAATTTGTGTTTTACTAAAAACAATATTCACGCTAATAAGTTGACTAAACGGATTTCGGTTGGCAATTGAATTTACTAACTCCTACATTATGTCACTATATAAAGTTTGTAACCGCTAATCTACTTTAGAGATTCATTGATTGTTCCATGTCAACACTTCCCGTAGAAACAAGGAAGTAGTAGTAAATGGAATTTGATTGAAGATGATTAATGAGTGCCGTGACATAGCTATGTGGAATATAGTGATGTAGTGCCAAGAAAATTGTGAGAAAAAACAAATTATTATTTGTTTACGTTAATTTTATATTACATAAACCAATCGCAAGGAAAGTCCAATTAAAACTCTGTAAATAAAACGTAGGAAATACATTTTTTCATGGTAAAGTGGTTATGCATTTATCCCTATTAAATTCCCGAAAACTTTTCAACTTTAAGTACCCATTTCCTCTCACAGGAAACTTAGGAAAATTCCAAGTACCTAATTCATACCACATAAATACTATATTCGCCTACCCATTATTAGACGACCAAAGGTTGGTTGTCTACACACATGAAACTGTAACACGAACAGAACAAACACAGGGTCTTCGTGTTCAGTCATGAAAACACTGAAATACGACCAAAACTACGTGCTCAAAGTATCAGTGTCAAGTGATAATTATTACGTTGACACGCTAAGTAAATACCTTCCATAAATTATATGAAATGATAGTCACAATTACTGTTTATACTATAATGACGACACAAGTTTATTTTGGACGATAAGCCGTGTCTGCAAGCAAACATAGGTTCTTTTGGTAGTTTCGTTCAATTTTACCGTGTATTGAGCTGGTGATCAGCATTATCTTGGAGATAAAACTCGTGAATGATCGCGTTGGACATTAGTTGTTACACAAAATATTATAGTGATGACCTTGTCTATATATAGATAGTGCTACTCGAATTACGTCGATCAATCTATTTGCAGTCCACTAGTTGACACAAGCCTTCCTATGTGGAGCGCCTGACCAGTAACAACAAAGGTGAAAATGCCTTCCAAATTCAAAAACCATCATCCTCCGAGCCTCTTTCCCAATCATGTTGGGGTCGGCTTCCAGTCTAACCGGATTCAGCTGAGTACCAGTGCTTTACAAGAAGCGACTGCCTATCTGACCTCCTCAACCCAGTTACCCGGGCAACCCGATACCCCTTGGTTAGACTGGTGTCAGACTTACTGGCTTCTGACTACCCGTAACGACTGCCAAGGATGTTCAATGACAGCCGGGACCTACAGTTTAACGTGCCATCCGAAACACAGTCAGTGGTGTCTAAGATATACTTAGAAAGTACATACAAACTTAGAAAAGTTGCATTGGTACTTGCCTGACCTGGGATCGAACCCGCGCCCTCATATTTGAGAGGTTGGTCCTTGGTTCCAAATTCAAAAACCGCAGTTCGAATTTGATTGAAGATGATTTTTTAATAAATTTGAATTTAATAAATTGTTTTTAGTAAAAACTTTTTATTCTATTCAACAGAATAATGAAATTTTATTTAATTTCATTCATAGAATACCGATAAAAAACGGGGCCCAATTTATTTGAAAGCGAACTCACTATTATTCAAATATAGTTATTCAATTTATTCAACGATATTGTTTTTTCAATCAGTTTTGATCTGGACATAGTTGTTAGGATAGTACTCTCTAGTAGCCTTCACAAATTCTTTTTAGTAAACAAACTGAGATCAGCTATTCAGTAGTTCAAAGACATCAATATGTATGATAATGATTTGTAGAAACAGTGATCACGATCAACATTCGATTTGCCAATAAGGTGATTGAAGCATTATCTAAAGCCATAACCAACATTTGGTTAGGGTCATGACCAGGATTCGAATAACCAATCAGGAAGCCTAAGTAAATAATAACGAGCATTTGTATTCTTCACCGGTCATTCATTCATTCGTTCCCATCAGAAAATGTTGTGATTGTAGCACGATGACCAAAGTCAGTACACAATGCATAATTATTATAGCACTTTTCATTGAAATCGTTATATTCGTCGAAATAAATGTATTTTGTAGCTAATTGGCAACTCCATCGCGTGGTGTGGGTTCGATTTCTTCTCGCTATGAATAAACTAAAAATTAAGTGATAAAGACAGAAAAACAGTCTAATTAAGATCTTCTTCCTTCCTTCCGAGGCTGCAGGATTATTTGAAAGAGTTACCGCGTCTCTGGTACATAAAAGGCCTAAGATGGAACATGATAGGTTTTAGTCAGAAAAAGTCTGACACTCCTTGACGCTGCTAACCCTTATAACGGCTCTATGATGATTAATAAAATCAAAAAAGACATTAAATGAAGTCACAGTAGTCAGGTTGACAGTAGATAGAATCAATAAAACCACAAAATGATGAGCAGGTTGCATTCCAAATAAGTGTGTGTCACAAAAATTTGCGATGCATGGGTCATTGTTTTGAAAACACCTTCTTAGGCATATAAGTGGAACTTTGCTTAGTCATTTCTTTACTGGCATTGTAGGGCTTTTTTGTAGATGTCTATTATAAAATTGATCTTTGAAAGTGCTGAACTTCAGTTTGATTTTTTTGTCTTTATCATCTGTCAATGATCACAAAAAAAATGTTTTTGAGAAGACTTTACTAATGAAATGGTCAAATCCTGCTGTAGAGATTACTTAGAGATAATAAATGGTATACCGTAGGTCATAAGACCAAAATACCATGAGTATCTTTCTCAGAACAGCTGGTTTTTATACCTTGGTTTAAAAATATTGGCTTAATTCATAAGGACCGACTCTTGATAGAACATACGTGAAATATGCACGTATCAAAAGATTGTAAACGTGTTTTGTCATCAAAGTTGCCGTAGCGTAACATGTTAGAATATCTTCTGATTCTAAGAATGAAACACTTTTAGAAGATTCCTTTAGTTACATAAGTAGTTATAAATATGTTATACACGGACTAAACGTGTTAAGGAAAGAATTCGTAAAATCGGTAGAATAGTTATGTCTACGTATTTCCAGTCTATCGCCTTCATAAACAAACAATTACTAGAAGTTAGAGACGGACATGCGTAATTCAAAAAACCTCCACATTATTTTGGAAAACAAACACGTGTATGTGTGTACAACATTTTCCTAAATGACCAGTATTTTATCCCTTTCGGAAAGCCTCCGTGAACACATTAAAATGATCCTGAATAACAATGTTATGTACCTACATATAAATGTGTTTCTGTCTAGACAATAGTTACCGCGTTAATCTGGGGATGAAGCTAAATATAAAATCGGATACATCAGTCATTTGTTATATTTTAGACTCGCTTTTATAAATAAAGCGCGAAGAGATTAGTTTATTACAGTGCAATGTGCTTTGAACAGTCATTCGTGTAATTTATGATAGACGTTCAAATTAAACTAATCCTTAGATCAACCAAAGTAGAGCGGAGTAGAGAAGGATTTTATCAACCAACAGAATTTCTCCACTCAGGTAAAATACTACTAAGTAGGCAGTGAGATATTTGAATATCGAAATTAGAATAGAATATAATAGAATAAAAGTTTATTGTTTCCAGTATTACAGCAAACAGAAAAAAAAATCTTAACATGGAGGCTATAATACCGAAAGCAAAAGGTTCGAGCGTCAGCTTATGCTTAGGCTTCCCAAAAGGGGTTGCCAATTCTATTAGTTGCTTAAGAACCATCCCGGTCCTCTTGTTTAGTTCGAATTAATATTTAGAGTTCAAATATATTCCACTTACTGTACATTAAGGAATGCAATAAAAGAAACGATATGATATGAATCTCTTGTTTATAAATAGTAATAGGTTGTATACTAAGTATCTCCCTAACATACCTATGTACGTACCCATTTCAGTCTCACTGATGCCCGAAGGTAAAATGGTAACGTTTTCTGTGAAAACTAATGTTTAAGAATAACGTCGCTATTTCAAACTTTCAAGTTGCTGTACCTAGTGTTTCGAAACATCAGCTCAAAGTTTGCAGTAGCTGCCTGTAAAGTTAACATGAACAGAAAACTACATAATATCAAGGTAATTTTATAGTTACAGTTGTTATCTTTTTTATTCTTCTACATGATATCTGCCCATTAAAGAAAGTTCCATAATTGAAAAGCAATTGCTTCTTCTATTCTACGATTGTTCGCAAAACGACGCTCCATCTCAAAGATCATTAATTAAATTAGAGTAAAAATGCGTTAAAAACTTGTTCAAGTATTAATGAGGTCATATTACGAATGCGATGGAATTCACAATTGAATTTAATTTGTTCGAAAATTCTATCGCTCCTTGTTATCTAGCTGCTAAAACTACTACTAAGTGGTACTTAGATTAGTTTGTTAAAAGCTGTGGTTTAGGTTCACATTACACACTCAAAGTGCTGAAAAATCTGTTTATTAAATAAAATAAATAATAGACAACGGTATTCTCTAAACTCGTGCCTTTTTGGTTTTTCCAAAGATTCCCTTCAATTTTTGCTTTTTTCGTTTTTACAAAGATTCCGTTCATTTTTCACAATTCTACTCGTCTGTATTTTGAACTATCCTGGTTTATATTACGTAGGTAGGTAAATACGTCATTCACACTTACTTAGCATTTGTATCATGCACCACTATCTTCAAATGCGATCGAAAAGCGATAAAATTTAATATTGTCGTACCTACATGCAGATATTCTATGCAGTCCTGACAAGTTCTGCAAGACATGTCTGACGCATGTTAACACTTACTTAGGTAGGTACCTAGTGTAAGTTTGGAAATTGATATTAATTTCGAACTTCATATATTCGGTCACGGTATATTGTTCTAGGAAATGAATTTGTTACTTGGAAGGAACGGTGACCCAAGAGTTCAGTTTTAATCAAAATCAAATTAATCGAAGTCCACCAGAAATTGCACGTGTTCCAAATATCAGATAAATTAGCTCAAAGATAGAGCTTGGCATTGAAGCTAGTTAAAGTTTGACCCACGTCCTGAGGAAAATTCTTCGCCAACCGCCTCGGCTTTTCACTTAAATTGGTGATATGTTTTAGCGTAACAAACTCACATTCACATTTATAATATTAGTAGGTAAGGACAAAGCCTAGAAATTATGATTTTAATGAACAGTGGGTGATAGAGGACGCCCGTGCAAATCACGTGTAGGTATGGGTACTGCTGTGATCACTCAGCGTGCATCTTGTGCTAACGAGTTCAAACATGGTTCATACATATTGTAGACATGATAATTGCTAGCTAGGCACTTAACTCTGTCATCATATCATCTCCATATCTTTATTTTTAAAAGGGGATCCTTGTATATTAGACATTTCATTACGTATATATTGTTTTATTTTCACCATTTTTTTATGCTTTCTTGAAATAAAATATCTGTACTTACTTGTGCATTTATGGTTTTTTAAATTAGACTAAACAGCCCAGGCCTGACACCATTACCTACTCTTTCTTAAGGGGAATAGAACTACATTATAAAGGCACTCGGACTCTATTGTAGGTACGTGTATAGCCAAAGGAAGTCAATACTTGATTGAATGCTCGATTATTTGTTTATTGGATGAAATGAGGCTACTTCGTCACAACTCACGTCATGCACTTACGATGGTTGGGATAAATAATCTTGCCTACAATAAAATATCAATACCAAATTCTTACCAATTTATCAAAGAAAGATATCTATAGGTACGAGTCGATAGTTATCGACTCGTACCTATAGATCCTATATAGTCGATATAGTCGATAGTTATCGATAGTCGATGTAGACACACATTTTCTTTGCCTTCGAGAATTGCAAAAAAGTTGTACAACAAACAATGCGATTGAAATTTCAATTTAAATACCTTTCAAAACATTCCAAGTGACAGTTCTAAAATTATATGTGACATACATACAGATAGATAGACACGGACAGTGATGTACGGTCGTAAAGATGTCGAACGTAACTCCATTGGTATGAGACACTCATAATTTATTCCTAAACGACTTGTCTCATTCCTACAAAAATATATTGATACCTAGCTTCCGCCAGCGGCTTCCCCCGTGTGACGAGGGAACACTTTCTCGAATATGGATTAAAAGTAGCCTATATGTTGTTATGATATATAAGCTTTCTTTCTGTTACATTTCATAAAATTCCATTCCATTAGCTTTTCCAAGCAAGAGGAAGAAACATCTATGCATCCATCCATACGTACCTACTAACTTCCACGTTTATAATATTAATGTTATAACAGGATTACAAGGAAGGATTCTTTGAAAGTCTTTCATTGGAAATCCACCAATTAATTAAGGAAATATTAGGTATAGAAAAATGAACAAAATAATTAGATTACCGGTTCGCTCGATTTGTTTGAAAGTCTTCATTAATGTCTTGTACTTATTTTCCTGTTGATCGTTGTCAATAAATATTTTTTAGAAACTTTGAAACATTACACAATTAAAACTTTTGTACTGAATAATGCTTGCCTACGGCTAGATGTGCGGTTGAAAAATCTGCAAATAATCTGTTCCATAATAATTAATTTTAAAAATCGTTTTAAAAAAACAAACAATGTTAGGCACACTGCAAACTTTTAGTCGGCCGATAGTTTACAGAATGCAGATAATGATAGTTCGCAGTCTGACTAAAAAGTTTGATTGGATTCACGATGACCTTTACTCTGCCAACCAATGGAGTAACTATTGGCTGACAGCGGTTCTTCTCCGTAAGACCCATTCTTGCTTGCTTGACGTTTCTTAAACATCTGTAATAGGTCTATATGAAATAAAAACCTTTGACTTTGAGTATAGTCAGAGTCTCCAGTGTATCGTGTGCTCTTAGAAATATTTAGTAAATCTTAGTAAGCTCTGTAATTTCGGTGTAATTACCGTACAATCAAGAATTTGTGAGCTATCCAGATTTAGCTTATCACGTCATTACAACTTTTGCTTGCGTCTGTAAATTGAATTATGTAAATAAGGATAAAGAAAGTGTAGATAAACGTATACCTGTAGATATGTGGTTCATCTATTGTAGCTCAGTCTGAAACATTTTAAAGACCTGTTGCTCTCTCTACTCATAATTCCGTATTGAAGGGCTAATCAATAGCTAGGTTATTCTGTAAAAAGTTGTTGCAAAGAATGGTGACCATAATTTACAAAAGATCTCTCAAAAGAAGTCTTAAGTAGGGCTCTTTGGGTTCTCTAAAAAAGGAAACACTCCTCCTTGCCAAAAGCTTGCTCTTGCCTACTTACACGTAAAATAAAAAGAATGTAAGAGACAGACCCGTTACTGTCGCTTAATATCTTTTGTGCTCAAGTGTCAACATGGTTATCATGTATGTATGTCACATTATACTTTACGGCTATATAAAGATTATTTGGCTCAAGCCCTGCATTCTATGTAAATAGGGAGCTCTAGTGGTGCTCAGATATTATGCTAATAGTCGATGCTCACGCGTTGGTTTGAGCATAAATTAATACCCGCTTATCGATGTTCGATATTTGAATCTTCAAGTTGTGGTTGTTTGAATTGTTCTAGATTTAGAATGGAATCATTATGGATAATGAGGATTAACATGGGGTTTATTCTTAATGGAGGTGTGACCTTCACCCTCGGGACTGTAGGAGTAAATGTCTAAATTGACAATGGCAAATAAAAATGTTACAATACAAAAACTACTTTTTCAATTGTCTTTATTAGAATATAACTTATCTTGTGTAGAATATAACCGTCCAAATTCATTTCACTTAAAATTTTATAGAACAAAATGGAAAACAATTAGCTAACTTTGAGACCTTAATATTGTGTTAATGAAAAACTAAAACTAATTAAATTCGAAGACATGAAATAATAACTTTTTCGTCTTTGAACAATTTCTAGAATAATTTTATAAGACGAATTCGTTTAACTTTTTTGTTAGGTCTTTTTGATAAGTATCTATCAATTATTTTTAATAGTAAATTTCAATTGGGTTTTACATATTCATACCTTATTGCTTTTTAATACTTATTCCTAGAAAATGAAACTATACCATTGATTATACTTTAATATCATAGCCGTAATACTTATCTTCACTACGTAGCATGAAACAAAGTTGCTTTCTCTGTCCCTATATCCCTATGTATGCTTAAATCTTTAAGACTACGCAACGCATTTTTAATAGATAGAGTGATTGAAGAAGCTTTATACAAGCTGTTGATTTGCATCCGTGCCATAGTCAAGGACGTAATTATGCTAATGATTCTCGACCCAAATCAACAAAAAAATTGGTACGTAATTTTTTTTTGTTTTTTTTTTTCGGAATTCCGTCAATGTCATCTAGCCGTATTTGAACTTGAGGCGTGTGTTACTGGCCTTTAAACCGTGCTGCGCCCTCACACAAACGCAAACACAAAGCATACGCAACGATAAGTCATAATTTTCATTCATAAAATTGGATTACTTCTGAAATACTACGACATTACAATGACAAAAAAAGCAGTACATATTAGCTATTTCCCGTCCACTGTAATTCCAATCGATTATTTACGTATTTTATGACCTCCTCCTGAAGTATGGCACAAATGCAAATCAACACCTTGTATAAAAAAAAACAATATCCATTTAGTATCAGCATTGCACCCGTGCAATACCTCGGCAAACGTAGTGTAGGACGACCTCAGGCACGGTGGAGTGATGACTTGCGCAAGACGGCTGGCAGGAGCTGGATGCGAGAAGCCGAAAATCGATCTCAGTGGCGTGCACTTGGAGAGGCCTATGTCCAGCAGTGGACTGCGATAGGCTGATGATGATTGCACCCGCGTGAAGCCCGGGCAACTCTCTATTTGTAAAAAAAAATGTAACACAAAACTAATTTCTATTTCATCAAAAAACCAGTCACTATACATACAGTTTACAAAACCATGTTTACAATCCGTCAGAAAAGATTGATTTACTAAATATTATTTTCACAACGATTCATGGGATAGGCAAGGGCGAAAGCTAATAATACGTTTGAGTTGTTTATAAACCATAGATTAACGTAGGGGTGTAGTTATCCATTGTAGGGAATTAACATTATGTACTTACTTGCAGAGTATTAACTATGTATGACAAAGGGCTTGCAATAATTATTTATTTATTAGAAAAATATTTGCCTATACCATAAAAACAGGTAACTTTTAAAGATTAGAAGCTGAACTGTTACT
Source organism: Helicoverpa zea (assembly GCF_022581195.2). Taxonomy (NCBI): domain Eukaryota; kingdom Metazoa; phylum Arthropoda; class Insecta; order Lepidoptera; family Noctuidae; genus Helicoverpa; species Helicoverpa zea. The sequence continues at coordinate 7,359,232 of NC_061468.1, forward strand.
TACTGTTACTTACAGCCTTTTTTTATCGTCCCACTGCTGGGCACTGGGCACAGGGCTCCTCTCACACGGAGAAGGATTGAGCATTAATGTGAACTGTTAGAAAGACAAAATTGGTTCGATATGTGACATTCTGTTGAGATGAGTATTTACCGAAACTCCTGTTTATCAACATAATTATGTCTTTAAAATAATTACCGTAAATACTTATCTAGTTCAAGTTTTTGATACCACGAAAATGTATTTATGGAGTTAAGTATTGAAATTAATCTGAAGATTATCCAAAGTTCAATTACTTAAGTTTTCGTGTTGAAGTTTATGAGAAAGTAGGTAACAGGTAATTTGCCTTCCAGCCTATCATAGTAAATGATTAAATCCTTTTAATGCTTAATAACAAAGTCCACTTGATATACTTACCCCCTTACTTATAAACGTAAATTAAATATAAGTAATACTTAAGGGCTGTTTAAGAAAATTCTTACTTATAAACTTTGCTTAAGCATGTCTTAACTAATATTTAATCACTACTTAACACTTTAAGTAGTGATTAGTTAAAATGTTGCTTAGAAGGTGATTAGAGATTTTATAAGTAAGGGGGTTAATTATCATAATAAACAAGTACCTTTGCCTATACCGACTTTATTTTCCTATCACGATCAATAATATTCACTTTTGCCTACTACTAAATCTATACTAGTAAGGAAATAATCGATAAGTGGACCGGAAACAAAAAAATAAAACTGAAGTTTTTTATATGAGGTTTGTTCCAAACTATTAACAATAGTTGTGGACAACGTTCATTGACACAGCAATAAAAATAAAACAAACACAGAAGTATCTAATTAACTCATACCATTCGTGGCACATTTAAAATTATGTGCTGGCGCCGGCGCTGTGGAAATTGTTCAATAATTCAACGCATGGTGGCGCCACCGTCTATGTAAATATTGGCAGCAAGCCTAAAAAACTATTATGTGTGGCTTTCAATGACATATGCGGTCAGATTACCACAGAATTGTGACATAATAAAGAGTGGGAAAAGATCCAAATATAATTACCATTTTTTTACAATTATTATAAGTATTAGATAAGTTTTCATTGTCTTGAAACTTTTCAGTGATTAGCTTGCAAAGGTTTCTTGTTCATAAACTGACGTACATTCATAAAATAAACCTTTGCCATAGTACGCTTTGTTTTCAGCAGTGGTGTGAACAAGTTCAACCAAATCAACATCGTCATTACTGAACTAAAATACCTATTACTTTACTAAATAATGTTTTACCATACAACGTTTACCATTATTTACTGTACCTAATCAGTTCATGAACTATTATTACTGAGTGCTGATTCCGAGTTTTGACAGCTTTCGCAACTCGATACGTAATTATAAGTCTATTGAAATAAAGAGTCGTATGCTACGTCACATGATTTAGATATGATATCTTCATTCATTTTGACGGTTAATAATGATTACACTCGCAAAAGTGAGCTCAAGTGTAATACGACCAAGTACTGATGACAGTCTTTATTAAATAAACAATTCTAAGATAAGTGCTACGTGATTCAATGGTATGATACTCTTCGCATCGAAAAAGTTAACTTGCAAAACTCGCACTAGGCACTCTGTTCTATCCCTCACCGTGAGTTATATTTACCAAACTGAAAACTGAGACTGCTATCAAGTCCATTAAGTTCACTATCCTAGAAGATTGAACATCTTTATAAAATATAAAAATAACTTGAAGAAACATGATATCTTTTGTTCGTCAGATGCAGCCACGAAACTGCACATATCCCAACCAACGTTAAAGGAATATTTTCACAAAACTTCATTAAAAACTTCTGACGTCTGACGTTTACCGTCTGATCATAAATACAACGTGCATATAGCAAGTTATTTCATATACAACAATAGAATTTATACATCTCTACCTAATAGTGCAAACTTATTAAATTAACGAGGTGTTCTACCGACAGGAAATATTTCCTGCACTCGTAACAATGGCGTGCGCACTTTTATTTATGTCACCTATTTTATTTTTAGTTTCATACAAAAAGTATTAAGCGCCGCGTCATACGGAAACTGACAGTTATGACGATTTTATTTAAATTGAACTTATAAACTTTTGTGTCGTTGTTATATTAAAATTACATATTCAGTGTAGAGTGTAGTTCATGTAGTTTAAAAACAATTGGCTTTTGGTTGTCGCATGATCACTTTGGCAGTCTTAACAACGGGTATTGGGTTGCCCGGGTAAATGGGTTGAGGAGGCTGACCTTCTCAACCCAATTACCTACCCAGTTAACAACCAGTTAGGTGTACTGCCTAACTGAATAGGCAGTCACACGTTATAAAATAATGGTACTCAGCTGCATCCGATTAGGCTGGAAGCTTTCTCCAACCAAATTGCGAAAAGGCTAACGTTCTATAAAAAAACATCCTACACAATAAAAATACTAGATTTCCGTGTAAGACCAAAAGCCTCCCTGACAATTGGAACCTCGAAATCTTAATTAAAGAAACGGGCCAAAGACAATGTGTAGATATGTGATCCGGTTTCATGATAAAGGCAGCCTCACAAGTCGGCAACGAGATCGCAAGTTGGGAGAGTCCAAGATAATCCGCTGCTGACTTAAACTAATCCAATCTAGATTTGCCAAATTACTTTTTGCGCTGCATTCTACTAAAGTCATTTGCTAGGATTTCTTTGCGCCACTGGCTATCTGTAGTTACCTCAATTTTAATCATACTACGCCAACACATCATGTTGGTTTAGTAGAACAATTCACGGAACAATTTTTGGCGGTTTTCATTTCAAAGGAAAGGCCAGGTTTTTGCTTGTTTAGTGGAATATTATTTTAGGTCCTCTATTCAATAATTTAAGGATAATAAGAGATTCAGAACTTGACCAGAGAAGTATCGTTTTGTTTATATACAGGGTGGCCCATCCATAGGCGTCCAAAAGAAAAATTTAGAAGCTCTATGCTATGGGGTATCCGAATCACCCCCATGTATGTTCTGCGATTTTTTGTAGTTTAGGAGCTAGAATTGATTTTATTTTTTTTCCGTAATTTTCATTTCAACATTGTTTTTTATATTTTACCTTTCTTTCCTAACGTTTACAGATGATTTTTGTAATTAATCATCATGATAATAGCTGAAAAAGGCAGTTTGGCTAAACATTCTAGAACTTACATAAAATTTTATCTGAAGTTCAAAATTACTGTTGGAGTTCAGTAGCCAAAAATGTTAAGGGCTTAAAAAAAATTTATAAGGGGTTGCTAAGCAGGTTTCTAATTTTGAACTTCAGATAAAATTTTATTTAAGTTCTAGAATGTTTAGCCAAACTGCTTTTTTTCAGGTGTTAGCTTCTATCATGATGATTAATTACACAAAAAAAACATCTGTAAACGTTAGGAAAAAAAAGATAAAATAGAAAAAACAATGTTGAAATGAAAATTACGGAAAAAAAATAAAAACAATTCTAGCTCCTAAACTACAAAAAATCGCTGAACATACATGGGGGTGATTCGGATACCCCATAGCATAGAGCTTCTAAATTTTTCTTTTGGACGCCTATGGATGGGCCACCCTGTATATATATACCTATCATTTTAATATTGATATAAAAGGAGTTCCCTTATCCTTTTCTGAAAGTTTTGTCTACACTTAATGAACCATATAGTCTGTACAAACGATATAAAACAATTTCCAAGTGACTTGCTTGATAGCAATGTTTTAGAAGTCTGGAAAAGTTGTATCTTGTGAAGCTTGGCTGGATGAAGAAACTTTTCTTTTTCATAAAACAAATAGGTATACCTACCTGCTTACGAGGTATAACTACACTTTAATATGTTTTGCTTTGTTTTTTATTTATTGGCTCTCTGATGGTTGTTTACAGTTTTCATAAATCTTTCATACAGGTCTCTCGTGTAGATACTAAAAGCAACTTCTAAATATTTAAATCATTAGGATAAAAAAAATTAGGATTGCGGTCGGAGTGCGAGTACATTATGTGAGTTATCAGGCACTGGTATGAGGAATTGTTCTCTTGTCTCGCGGCCTTCTAACGCAAAGATAAAAAATGTTAGTGTTAGTAACACAATCTCACTCCGTCCCCGAAAAACGTGTATGAAAGATGTCTTGATGAAAGCGAAGACCCAAAAGGCAAAATTAATTACACAAGCCGAAAAAAACTTCAACATTTTTTAATTAAATCCTGACAAAACACTAACTTAAAGAACCATTTCCGATCTAAAAATAGAATAGGCACTTACCTACCTACGATTCGTATAAATAATTCTACCTGGTCGGCTATACCTTCCGCAGAAGTTGTTAGAATCAACAAGGGAAGTGGATTACTAATGGTATCCGTTTGTCGGAGCTGTTGAAGTGTTGGCTATATGTCACGACACACATCCTCACACCATGGCCACGATCGAATAAATACTGTCTTCGTTTATTGCTTTTCGACGAACTTTCGTACGTGGAAATACTCGTAGACAGTAAGGAGCGAATTACGAGCTTAAATTAAAGTATGTTTCTTATTGCACCTCAATGAAAGTAAATTCGTTATAATTTTAAAGAATTTAATTTTCGTTCATTGGCTCAAATTTTAATTACTATTATTGAGGTTTTGTGTAAGTAATTTCAGTTCATACGTGGAAAGCGCTTGTACCGTAAGACCGTTGCTAAACTTACGAGATTTAATTACAGTTACGTCACGGCCACAAAATGGTTGACACATCAATTTGTATGTTAAAAATTCTTAATTAAAGTGAGGGAAACTCGAGCTTAGCCTATTTTTTAGCATTCAATTAATTTTGAGCAATGTTTTGGCGCCTTTTCATTGTTTTATTTTTTCTAGAAAACGGACAACAACATCAATTTTAGAGTTGGGGTCTTACACCGTCAAAAAATATCTTTATGTTATAAATAAAGAAAAGAAATCAACAGGATTTATTAAATGAACCACTGGAAACATTGGAATGGTAATAAAGAATTGACTATAAGTATATTTTTAAATAAATTCTGAAGAAAAAATAAAATAAAATTGGAGTTTTAATCCGATCCGAAGTGTCTCTCAAAATCAATTTAATAAAATCAAAAAGTTATCAAAATGTTAATGTTTCATTTTGTTCAGCATCAGTTATCTAACCTTTGTTTTATGTAGCCGAACAGATCACAAATTACTCATTTGTGTTTTTGAATAATTAGTAGGTAGGTATATATATTCGTAATAGGTGTTTACGTAATAATTATTGTATCCTGCTCGATATGGGAGGCGTCAATTTAAAAGGATAAGTACCTAATTTAAGGTTAATAGATTTACTCACTTCTGGATACAACGCGTCCTGTTGAATACTCAATACATCACATCGATAAAGGATAAAGAAAATCAGAAAATAAAAGAAAATCAGATAAGAAAATATGGATAAAGAAAATCACAAACACTTAGCTACTCGTAGAAAGCAAAGTCTGGAGCGTCATAAAGCTCTTATGCACTAAGTTTATACCCAGATAAGATAATCTACTTAAAAGATTAAAGTTTCACGAACTTGTATCAATTTCTTTGCTGTGTTTCAATTTGCAGTTTCTTAAGACTGCTTAATTCTTGGATACTCGTTTTTTAAGGCCACCGTTCAAGAAAATTAATTATGATAAAGTGCTGTACCAAGCTTCGGAAAATGTTAAAAAAAACAGTGAGCTTCACAAGAACAACGTAGCAATTTTCTGAGTAAAAATAATAAAATCTAGCTCGGCACGTGATTTATGCTGCTAAATAATAATATCTGCTATTTTTCTATCTTAGGCGATTATCACACTGCCCCGCATGATGCAGCGTAGTGCGTGGATGCGTTTTTTTCCGTTGTATGGAAATATCTCCGTTTGTATGGAAAACACGCATAGTCCAACACACTGAAAATGCATCCACGCGCGTTCATGCGGATCACGCACATACATGCGGAGAAACACGCACCCCCGCGCGTAGGTGCGGGGCGAGACGCAAGGTATGGCACACTGAATCCCGCAATGCCGCGCGTGATTTTGAATGGGCGTGACGTGTATATTTGAAAATGGAACTCGCTGTGCGTGAATTTACAAAACGCACCTACGCGCGTGAGTGCGTGAAAAACCCGCACGATGATGCAGATCTGCACTCCCGCAGAAGATCACCTAAAGGTGATCACCTAAGGTGATCACCTTTAGGTGATCTTCACACTGCCCCGCATCACGCTGCATCTTGGCAGTGTGAAGATCACCTTTAGGTGATCTTCACACTGCCCCGCATCACCTTTAGGTGATCTTCACACTGCCCCGCATCACGCTGCATCTTGCGTGTCGACGCACCTACGCGCGTTCCTGCGGGAGTGCAGATCTGCATCATCGTGCGGGTTTTTCACGCACTCACGCGCGTAGGTGCGTTTTGTAAATTCACGCACAGCGAGTTCCATTTTCAAATATACAGGTCACGCCCATTCAAAATCACGCGCGGCATTGCGGGATTCAGTGTGCCATACCTTGCGTCTCGCCCCGCACCTACGCGCGGGGGTGCGTGTTTCTCCGCATGTATGTGCGTGATCCGCATGAACGCGCGTGGATGCATTTTCAGTGTGTTGGACTATGCGTGTTTTCCTTACAAACGGAGATATTTCCATACAACGGAAAAAAACGCATCCACGCACTACGCTGCATCATGCGGGGCAGTGTGATAATCGCCTTAATGTATTGCAAAATGTACACATTTTTTTAATAATTTGTTAAGTACTAAAGTGTAAATATTTTCATGAACCTTGACTTGATTTTGAGACGAAGTAAGAAAATACCTACTTACTACAATTAAATGCGGACAAAGTAAAAAAGTTAAGTAGGTAGGTATGAACATGCCTAAGTAGATCGGTATTATAGTATTTAAATCGGCAATATACAAAGTAGGTAAGACTTATACCTACCTTATTTCAATTCCATATCCAATCTTATAATAACAATAAAATAAGAAGGAAATAAAATAATTCGCAAGTTGCGATTTGAAAGAATGGGAATCCCAAATTAATGGGATTATTTATACCTACAATTAATACTTTTTGTTTCACAGGGACCGAAGGCTTTGCATATTTTAAAGTGGAGTTATTAAATTAAGTTGGACCATACAAAGACCATACATTGTATTATTTTGGAAACACGGTTTCGCGCTCTATAAAGTGAATTGTAGTGACATCTACTGTCAAGGTTTTTAAATTACAAGATAGTGGGTGCTACTTGATGATCTAAAAGCTTTTGAAAAAAAATTATAGATGGCGTGGTATCACTAGTTCATAGATGTCACTACATAGATGTCACTACAGGATTTATAGAACTTTTCATTTTCCACAATAAATAAATAATTGGAAGAATAATAACATAATATAAGAGATTCTGTGTCCTTAAGAATTTTATATCAAGGGTTTGCTTCTAAAATAATAAAATTATAATGAAACTTGGGTTTTTCTCTATGGGTTAATTGTATTATCTGTGTTTATTTTTATAAATTGTCTATGGCGCATCAAAATGGCCGTCTGTGGTGATGTCCGATCGGAGTTTTATGTTCTTTGTTTACGATAAAAACATATTATTCGTTTCAAATTTCTGACTTTAATGTGACAAAATAAAATGTTTATAGGTATAGAAACTTTGGACTATAGTTTGGGTTCATACAAGTGTGTGATTTGACATAAAACGAGTGGTACCAGACTCACCTTGTAAAGAGAAAATGGGGAACTGTTTTAGTAGTACAGGAGAAAAGGATTCTAAAAGCAAAAATGAAAGGGCTAACCCGCATGAAGAGGACCCTAGACAGTTTCAAACTCCAGTGCCGACGCCTCCGCCTGATCCAATTAGATCTACGGTAAATCAGGGAACAGATACAAGCGAGGTCCCTCCCACCCGAATATTCGTAGCACTTTACGATTACGATGCCCGTACCGATGAGGACCTTAGTTTTAGAAAAGGGGAACATTTAGAGATCCTTAATGATACACAAGGTGACTGGTGGCTAGCTAGAAGCAAGAAGACCAAACAAGAGGGCTACATTCCATCGAATTATGTCGCACGCCTGCAATCTATAGAGGCCGAACCGTGAGTAATCATATCTGTTTTTTATGCAATCATTTCAATAGTGAGCGGTTCCTGCGCGATTTCTTTTCCTTTACGTGCATTAACCAGTCATACGTGTTTACTGTTGTACATGAACTGAGGCTATCAATATTGGGACAACAAGTATGCATTAATATTAAAATAACCAAGACCTGGTGTTGTCTAGAATGCATTATCTTTTTATAAACGATAACTTGAATTAATATGAAATTATCATCTATTGAAATACATTTACACACAATATGTATTTTAGTCTGATCTGTAGTTTCCTTGATAATATTATAACATGGATATAAATAAATAGGTAAATGTGTCAATAACTGATCTATTCTATCCTGTTATGGTACACTATATGCCTTCCATCAATAAGTAGAAAATAGGGACAGCAGTACCAGTGAGATGATTCAATGCTTTCATCGAAGTTGGTTTAATCTTATCATAAAGAAATAATTCTATTGTATAGACAGCAAATGATATTAAACATATTGGAAACAAGTTGTTTGGGCATGAAACATGTTTCATCAGAGTCTCAAGTGAAAGCATTACTGGCATGCTCACATTACTGCGAGCACTTACACTGCTAATAGACTGTGAACATGACATAGAAAGGTTATTGTTTAAGCTAAAATCACACTTATTCTCTTTTCATACATAACTGCCTATTCAATTTTATGGTTCTCAAACATGCAAATGTACTAGGCACACATAAAAGACGGGAGCAAGCATGTGGTTGTTGTATGACTAATACTAAAAACCAGACTAATTTAATGATTAGGTTATATTAGAAATCTCTTTTTCTGCCATTACTGTGGAATTTCCAAAGCAGTCTTGAACACCTTTTACTTTCACATGGTATTACCATTATCATGTAACCTTTTTTTTCTTGCTTATTCTATTCAGCCTACTTTTTGCTGCATAGACCTTACCTTACAACCTTTTTGTTGTTTGAGTTACTATTTTTAATGTTGGTACTTGAAGTAAAAGTGGAATGAAGTTAATGGTGTAACCAGAAGTGATTAAAAGTCAATTGTAGTGGCAAGTCTTGGCAACCAATATATCCTAGTTACGAAATAGTCAATGTTGATAGTTTATAGGACACTGACACTCATAGCTATCCTCATTCACGATATACTTTATAATAATTTGTATGTTTCCATAGACTTGATGGGAGTTTTTAACATTATTCAATTGCATTTACTTCATGTAAAACATTGCTGTAATCAAAAATAGTAGCATACATTGCTTGTAAGAAAGCTGCGGTTAATATGTATCTTCAGGCTGATCAGTGTCATAGGAAACATCATTTAATTGTTGAATATAAAAGAGTCCTAACTACCTATTACTATGTCTGCGGATAGCAAAAATGGTGGATTTTGGTTCAAAAGTAGATATGATTATACCTGAAGATGGTTATATGTGCTTCTTTTTACTCAGGTGCAAGAATAAAATAAATAACTTCTCTATTGCTGGTAAATTGATTAAAAAAATATATTTTGAAGTATTGAGTTCAAAAAACCCTCATTTATTAAAGCAGAAATTAAGCACATCTTAGTTTTGTAAGAAAATCAACCTTTGTTAACATATAAACTCAACATTTAACAATTCTAGGCTGAATAAAATATTGTATGTGCATTCCATTAACACAATTTGTTGCTGGAAAAGTAGGTCACATTTCAGTGTTTCACATACGAACAACACTTTCATAGCTAACAGCGGGGCGTTGACCTTTGACTGTACTCTGATGCATTATGATAATTTGACCCTTTTATGTGCTCTACTACTAGAGCTGAATATTTCACAGCCCCTTAATAAACTCAAGATTTAATGTATCTACATTCATATTATAAATCTGAAGTTTTTTTTTTATGTTTGAAAGAGCTCAATAATTACTGGTTTGATTTAAAATTCTTTCAGTATTATAACTCATTTATAAATATGAGTTATAAACTAGAGAGCCTCTGTCAGAAGGCTAGTGCTTGTGTCATCTATCTATACAAGTAATAAATAAATATATCATAATAATGAAAATTTGTATTGTGTATGGACATGTAGGTATGTAAACATAAAGCCTACCAGCATATCACACTTAACTGCTAGATTTAGGTACTCTAAAGTTGAGCCTCGTCACCTAGAAAATCAAATATTATTTTTATGATAAACTGTCAATTTGCTTTTCGAAATTCTTTAGTTAATTATAGCGATATTATGATACTTTCTTAGTTTTAGACATTCGAACTTTCATCTCTAATTAGTTTAATCTGTCTAGATTCCGCCAGATATTTAAAAAATGCTTTTCCTGTGAGCATACCAATATTAAACTAGTTTATTGTAACTTAATTTCATTAGTATAATGGCTGAATTAATTAAACATTTATCTGTTTACACTTTCTACTAATTTGGCGGTCTAATAGCGCCCCCTTTATTGGTAGGAGCTTTTTATTGACCTTAATTATGTAGATTAACTTGTTAGAAGTGACAAATTGTTTAGTCCTACTAAGCTTACAGCATAGTCATTCATAACTTCGTTAATGAGAGTTTCGCTCGAAATCTACTTAACTTTACTACTTTAATTATATTTAGATTGAATGTAGAGAAAAATATTAAGTGATAAAAAAATCTTGTAATAAAAATTTCCGTTTTTGACTTAATATTTCTGAGGAGCTCGTGGATAAGAAACAGCCACACGGGTCTATCGATCATAAGGTTAGGTAAACCTAGCGTGGTCACTGGTCGGGCCGTGAATGGTTGACCAACTTGCCATAACGTGTTCTTCTTTGTTTTGGAAGGCACGTTAAATTTCTGGGTCCCGGCTGTCATTTGAACATCTTTGGCAGTCGACATCGGTAGTCAGAAGCCAGAAAGTGTAACAGCTAATGTGACCGAGAGGTATCGGATTGTCAGGATATCTATGTCACGATCACCTAGGCAGTCAGTCCATGTAGAATGTAAGTAGCATCCAATTAAACTGGGAGTCGACCCCAACGTAGTTGTGAAAAAGCTAGGCCGATGATGATTTACTAAGATTTCAATTTTATAAAAGTAAAGGCCAGAGATAAAATCCTTCATAGATTGATCGCCCCCTTTTTTTCAACCGAAGCCCTTCACTTGGTACGTAAACGATCCTCCATTCTGTATTCTGTACATACTTAAAAAAACCTAAATCTATTATATATAAGAGATGAATTCGGTGTTATGTCCCTGCAAAAAAAAGTCCATACCATACACACCAAAATCAAAATCCGGCTGTGAGTGAAGCAGCGTGAGGGACTGTTAGACTTTTGGTAACTAAAACCTACCATGTTTCTTCTGGAGTCCTTCCTATACCAGAGCCACGGTAACTGTTGAAAAATCCTGCAGCATCTGCGCCCTCCTGATTTGAATATCTAATCTTATCAATCAAAAAATACTTTGCAACAATAATAATAGCGAAATTGATTAACGTGTAAGTTTTTTCGCTCCTTGGCCACGGATGAGTCAGAATATACTCAATGCGCATGGTACCTATATCCATAATATCCTGGAAACTTGCTTGTAAAAAGCCCCATGCAAGAAACATTTCATCGAAAATTCCTTTTTGCTGGTACCTATTCATCCAAGAGTCATACATAACCTTTTGCATATCATAAGAACTGTCTTACGTAGGCACTCTGTTTGTGGTTATCCGTAATCGAATAACACGAACAATGACGCGGTTCTGAAAATAAGAACAGAAAAACTGCTTCCGTGAAGGAGCTACGTACTTACCTATTATTTTCGCAATCGTTTCAATTCCAAAAAGAAATCGCAAAAAGCTATTCCGCTGTAAATGATCTGGTACCGGTCCATGCTTTATCTACTTTTCAACAACAATAGTCGGAAAAGTCTGGACTTTTGATATTGTAGTCAATTAAATTAAAAATACATGACATTATGCACTACAACTCTTAACAGTGTTGCATACAGTAGGACGCTATTAACATTTGCGCAGATTTCTCAATCTTCTACAATACTAATTAAGCCCCAAAAGGTCACTGTCACCAGGATAGCAATTATAGTTAAATAGTATGCAACCTTATTAAACAAGAAGAATAAGGATTCAGATAGATTGGCTAACAAATAGCCAGACAGATTGGGCAATGTTTTAATATAGGTTAACAGGCTCGATATTTTTAAACCGGGCACCACCTTTTTCCGCCATTCGGAATAAGCTCCAGAATCGATGACCTTATTATGATGTAGACTAAGTAGTCTAATTGATTTTTACTGTTGTTTATCACAATAGCGAATTAGAACAACGTTTATATTCCCATTTATCTTCCCTATTCGTTTAGAAATGAGAACGATTAATTAATTCCATGGCTACAGCTATTTGTTATTTCGCGCTTTAACTAATAGGACACTGCATTCTGTACACATTGCAAAGGTTATTTAAATAAACATTACGATTTATAGCCATTTTTACCTTATGGCCGACTCTTAACCCGAGTTGTGAAGTTGTAAACTCATAGTTAAAATTTTGGGTTTAAGACTAACAACTGTGCCCTCAGTACAGTATGCTGAGAATATTCAATTCATCATTTATGTCTGTAATTGTCTTAAAATCATAGTCATATATCACAGAACAATAACGAATGACAATAAACCCAATTGTGAATTCTTGTATTGATTACTATTAAAATTTGTCATTCGCTGTGGGTATTGAAAGGGCAATGTTTGACAATGCATATGACTAATAGGCATGGTGACTGAAAAAAGTAATTAGTACGTCTTTTAGATGAACCTAAAATAATGGACGAGTATTTTTTATTTTCTCTCACAAACAAATAACAACGAAGATACAACACGATTGAATTGTGTTACGTCACTTCTAAGTACACAGACGTGACGTCACGAGTCTCCACTCTCAATCTTTGATGCATTATATCTTAGTAAATATTTGTTTTTTTGTTAAAATAAAAAATACGTGTTCAATATTTTTGGCGTATCTAAAATACGGACTAGAACCTCAATTTTTTTACCCTATCATCACGCCTATTTCTGAATAGAAATTGAATGATCATGGAAACATGAACGTGCCTTAAACACCGATCTCCCTACAGATAGAATATGGAAGGCATAACATAAGAACCGGTGACACACTGGTTCCAATTGAATGAAAGTGACACAAAGACAGACAAACATGGCCTATGTTCAACGCGAACGCCTCGCAATTTTAAGAAAAACACGGTAAACTGTTAGACAGATATGCTGTAAACCATAGAATTGGTGTATCCGGGATTTCCGTGTCCATAACAATTGTTTTTAAGTGTCTATTCTATTGTCAACGCACATAGCACCCAGTTCTGCTTCGGAGATGGGTCGTTAAGGCGCTTTCTCGCAGTCGCCACGCCCAGGCCCCTTGCACCTCGTTTAGATTAGAACGCTATTACAATAATAATTACAAGTGTTTACCACGCTTCTGACTATTGCGCAACAAGCCAGTGGACTCGATGTCGTACTAGAAAATTTGCAAGCGAAAGTAGGCACCTCACTGACGTACAACACTGTGACAGATCATGCTTATTTATTTCACATGACCGTTATGATTAATTATCGTTCAAATAAATATTTGTTTTTATTTTTACGTCACGTCTTACGACCACATAATGTTATGTCTGTCGATATTTATTAGCAACATTTGTCATATAATGCACTTCTTAGTTACTTTACTAATAACTCAAAGTAAACGTTTGACACTGTGCTGTCTCGTTATTTATTTGCCTATCTCTTATTTATCATCAGTCACTTACATAATAAGCTAAGTGGATATGTTTGAAAGAAGTACCAACCACGAATGGATTTTATAACCAATGCGATATGCTAACAAGACTTCACAAAATTAATTATTGACAAGAAGAAAGGAATTTTAATAATATGTAAAATATTTCAACGTGATCTGCACAACTCGTTTAACAACGTTCGTTTGATAATATAATCGTCGAGACATTTTAGCCGTGAGACTGATTTGACGGATTTCATTCAAGCTTCTTTTTGTATTCAATGAGTTTTATTCAAATTGATATAACGCTGTAGACAGTTGAACTCACGTTTATCACGATATTATAAGACCGCAGAGTGGATATTGACGTCACAAACCTTTGTGTCGCGTTGTAAGTTGATTGTTTGCTAGCTCCATCCGATACCCCTTTAGCAAAGGTAGTGAATCGTGAAGGACAAACATCAATCACCGTGGAGTACACTATGATCACGCTACTCACAATTGAGCTTCCATAAAATAAAATAATAATATGTGGTCTCATTAATACAATATGCAGTGCGACATAACTCAAGGCGCGTAACAATGTCCATGATAAAAATTTATGAGATCTCAGATATTGTTTTGACGTCACTAGTTATAGCTTATAGAAAAAAAAATGGTCACTCATCGAAACCTACGTCAATATGCATCCAAGAATTGCTGGCTTATTTGCTATAAGTTATACTTTTATTTACCGAGCCCGTATAGAACGGAACTCAATTGTTAGACACTTATATTTGATGGGAAGAAAAGTCACCTTCAGACAGAACGACAATTAAAGTTGCGCGAAAGATGGCCTCGGTAATTAAAACTGCATCGCGTTCCGCACGAGCTGAACGCTGGCTTCACAAACGAGGTCAGCTGCAACAAGCAGCACTAAGACTGTTAATTACTGCTGAATTTTAAGCGGTCCTTGAGTACCCTTGAGACAATACGCGACGTGTTGCTTGACTTGCTTATTTGCACTGAAGTCCGCTGAATCATTGTTACATACACGAAAATAAACAATAGTTAATGCGGTCCGTGTAAACGCGGGGGGCTTACCGGAAAACGTTTCCTAGTCAAACACATAAATTGTATGGCAAATATTAAAATGGCGAGGTTCCTACGCTATGTATGTGGCTGTCGTACCGCTAACACACCGACGACCAACTAATAGCTATTCCCTAGCTGCAGCTTACTTAACGGTATGCTTGATGACTTGAATAAAACCATTGGAGCCAACAAAACAAACATTTTATCGCTCTTAAGTATTTGAGAACACTGAGAGTTCTGACATGCAGTAGACGTTTTCAATGTATGCGATTATTGTTTTATGAGAGTGAACTTGGAAAATATCACTTATCGTAGCAATAATTCTCGTAATAGTGGTGTCGGTCGTATTGGAAGATGTGTTTATTCATGGCGCATGCTTGTGCTGCAGGAAGTTAGCCGGTTCGGTGAATCGGGCGCGACGGCAACCGACATACGACACTGCGCCAGCGCATTCTGATCGACCATTATCAATAAACATTTTACATTTACGCGGACAATAACCACTATCGACACATATATCTGTGTAAATTATTCTATTTATTGATCCTGCAATTCCTAGTTTTGCATATTATTGCGTATTTAGGTCCTTATGAGATGGAAGATGATTGTGGATTCAGTGTCCTCGTAATACAGTACAAATGTCATGTGGGTATATGTAAGGTTTATTACCCGTATATTATGTTAATTTAATGAATTCTTATCGTCTATACTTAATGTAAATATTGCTGCAAAATTTTGAAATAGCTATGCAAAATATTATCCGTTCATACAGAATGAGGAGGTATTTAATTATTTTTAGAACAAGGCCCACTTTATTCAACGTGCTTAGTTGAAAGAATTGGAACTATAGAAAGACAAAAAGCGACCGATTAACCTGACCAAGAAGATGAGTGAGCCGGGGTGTGCTACTAACACTGGCTTCTAAAAACCCACATTTCCTAGTAAAGATAGTTAGTTGGCCGACATCACCGACTTCGGATACAGGATGCATTTGAGTTCACCGCCCTGCTCCCGTCCCTCAAGCGAAGCTAACAACGTTGTAAACCTACACTAGGTGAACATTAATGTGGTTTTAAATGGATACTTAGTTAGGGCGCGTCTTTCTCTCTGCCACACCTAAATACTTGAGTTCAATAGGCAGTTTTTCTCACAGATGTTTATAAATATTTTCTTTTGCATGTTATTATGTATCTGCTTTAATTGAATAATTTATTTCTATGGACATTATATAATTTAATAATAATTTATTTACATCATATGACATACGCGTAGTCAAAACATTGCTGTCTTTCAAAAAGTATACGATCAGTTGTAAATAACTGTACTCGAAATTAGCGTGTGTCCCTCATCACGAAATTCTATCATTGAATGAATTCCAACACAAACAAGTCGAAGAGGTCAGTGACTGGTTGCATAAGGTACGCGAGTAACGTTCACGTGCAGGGCGAATCGTCCAATGTTGATAAGTAGGGTTATAGGGCTTTCAAGATTGATTTAAGAGAGAGCAGTGGCCCAGATCAGACGTGCAATTAAGGTCGGTGCAGACGATGTGTCGCGTGTATGTTGCCCCTCATTCACACGTTGAACTAGACATACTGCACCTTAAATCATGTTGTTGTGTTACTTACCCTGTACGCTTAGGACTTCCAGAAATATTTTGAAATCAATCAATAAGTATGTGCTAAACATTAATAACGTAATTAAAATGCAATTTACACGTGAGTATTTAAATGTCAAGTCGTAAGTCGGTTGTAACCGGTGATCAGTCCTGTCGCCGCGGTAATGATAGCTTCCCTAATGGTACGAGTGCTGGGGAAAATTCGCATCGCACCGTCGCACGCGCAGACGAACGATTAACCGGCGCCACTGATGTATTAGTCCACGTCACGGATATACTTAACTGCTGTAAAGTATTAGTGTCACCTCCCTACAAAATATTATGTACAGTTTATTTTATGAAGAGCCCAGTAATTAACATGTATCTCAGTTCTAGACGTTTAGTTCGTATCTTTCCTGTGCAGCATCAGCCTTTGTCTACAATTGGACGTTGAACACAACAGGCCATTGTGGCAACATACATGACACCGCGTAGCCGGCCTATTGTAATCATCTTACTTCAGTCATCTATAGTCATCATCAATCGGATCCCATTTTCGTAAAATATTTGCTTGGGTTTTCAAGTGTAAACAAAGCTATTCATGGAATCACAATTACACATCATATTCAACTTTGTATGATATGAGAAATAATTGTCTTTACTTTCTCGTACGATCCCAGTGGCGCCGATGTCTGCAAAGCCTACGATTATTTTTAGATTAGAAATGGCTCAACCGCTTTACGTAATTGCACTAGTCGCATGCGCAGCTAGTTCCAGAGCGTTTGCTGCTAAATATAGTCACAGAGGTGGTGTGCAATTACACCTTATTATCGCATGTTTCCACTGGAAGCTAGGCTGCGTCTTGTCTGCCACAGTTATTACTTACATGTTGCAGTTTCTTTAGAAAGTGTCCAGATATGACGAAATTGAAATGACCATGTTGGGCAGATTACAGAATGGTCGCAAAGTAGTTTCCCTTGCTTTCGAGTTCTGGGTAATGCTGCGTGCGTGCCTAAGGTACCTCCCTAGAGTGCACCAACACTCCACAACAAAATTACTTCAAATTAGGGCAAAACACAGTTCGTAATACATTTGCTGTGTCAACAGTAAGTTCCTAGTATTCATGCGGTGTCAGGTGTATTATTTTGCCGGTTCTTGAAAACCAATTTAAAACGTTATAAGAACCAGACTACTTACAACTGTTAATAAATCAAGCATCGAAGCAATTGTGATCGTAATAATGAGACTCTATATTGAATGGATAATATTTGAAGACACCTACGCAAGCGCGACATGCGCCCATCCCAAGTCATGGTCAATTTTGTATAGAACACGCCAAGACCGTGAAAACGACTTGACATACATTCTATCTGGTACAGAGTGCCTGCAAGAGATGGCACTTTCAATTATCACTGCACTGATGTACGCACCCACACTTGATTATTGATCATTCTTGATGCAGTGTCTCACTGTGTTATTTTATGAACACTTTCTCTTGTTCCCAGTTTTTTTTTCTCTTGCATACCTATCTAATAATCTCGAATGCGCCTGTCATTCATTACATTTTCACTGTCTCCTAATAAGTCTTGAGTCTCGATGTCGTAGTTGATAATCTTAATTACTAATTTAAATTTAAATGATCTTGAATCGGTAATTCGATTTTAGTTAGCGAACCATGTTGAAAAAAAATCCCACCAATTAGCGTGCGTGGTACGCCTCATGCAGATCGGATCCTGGTAGTACCAGGTGTCCGTCGTCGAGATGTGATGTAAAAGGCTTTCAGTGAATCGCTCGCGTCGTAAATTTCCGCTGACCCAGATATGATGTGATTAGAAACGTATGAACGTCAACGTACAGCGAAAATGATATTTTTTGCTAGTGCCAATTTATCGGTAATGGAGCGTCGTGCACACGAGATGCGATGCGACATCCGCAAGTGAGAGTTCTGCGACTTGTCACCGAAACTGGTATGTGTACCGTGGACCACTCTAATGCGAATGTAATTATTATTGCCTAGAGAGTATTGATATGTCCGGCACGACATGTCAGCAAAAGTGTAAGTGAGGTCGTTCATTAAACCCTCAGATATAAACATCATTCATCTTACGCCATAAACTACTCATTACGTAGTGTAGTACCAGATTTTTTGTCACATTTTTTTAGACATGTGTAACACGCCGTGAATAAATATAATTAATGCGCAGGAAAAGAATCAAAATCTAATCTCGTCATCAAGTTTAGTAATCTGACGTAATCAGTCAGTTCTTGCATTGTAAAATTCTTCTCAGCTACAACCACAAAAAAAAATCTCTTGAACATAATCTCGTCTAAATTACTGAGTTTTAGAGTTGAAATTGTACAAGCCATTTAATTTTTAAACCATAGTAACCACGGCTGAAAATAGCACTTAGTATTTAAAATGTATCAGTGTATCGAACACAGGAATGGACAAAAGTAAAATTATGATCGTTCATAAATTGTGGTACTGTGTGATTACGATCTTACATTAGTTTATTGTTTTGAAAATATTTTCGTTGTTTATTGTGGTGTGGCACACGAAACGGGGGCGGGTCCGCACTCCGCCGCCGAGGAAACAGCCTCACACTGAGCTAGGTCGTTCATCGACCCGCCGCGCAGCCGCGCCGCCGCGCACCGACCGCAGATGCGATTGTTTATACACCACCATTATCTAAACACTGTTTTGCTACTCACTTCGTGACATTCCTTTGTAATCATTTTGAAATGTAGGTTAAGGCTTCTCTTTCAAGAAATCGAGAGACTCAACTTTTCACTTCACTATTGTCCTTTGTCCAAGTTGTACAATAGTCAACCATTGTTGTATTTTCCATTTTGGATCTAAACTCCACTAACTATCGACGCCGTTACGTAATTTTCAGGTGTTTGACCAGAACGACTTCACAGTTATGCATTCATAACATAAAATAAAAATACGTAATTCCCTTTACAAAGAAAGATCGTATCCTCGACAGGAGAATCGCAAGATTAATGACACAAGATGAGTGTGCAGTTAGGCTGTAAAGTAAAATATGTTTCGATATGGTATCGAAAATTCATTAAAAGAATCGAATAAATACTTAGTTATTAATTTATAAACTTCACAGTGATGATTGGATTTCATTTTGTTCTTATGAAAATGACATATCTTTGCCGGCAACCACGTGCATCGAGGTTTGAAACGAGCTACATTTAACTATTTATGTATCACTTCGTCTATGGTGTCTCATTGTATGCATATTTCGTTATAATAACTGAAACTAAATAAACGAAAGATTTAATTCGCAATGTCCTCTGGCGTTGCGAAGTCTTCTTCGACTTGTTTTATTTCAATCGAGGTACGGCCTTCTCTATTCCCTACTTAATCTTCTAAAGTCATTACTCCGCGATACACTGTATTTTACGATGTTGCTTTTATTTTTTTAGTTTTATTTAAAGCTTGGTAGGGAGAATGCGGATCGCAGGACATGCGCGGGCGCCGCAGAGTCGCGCCGCAAGCAACTTTCTACACCCGCGTCTAGAACGCTTTAAACCGTAATCTGCAGATTGACGTACCTTCGAGATGGTTACGACAGGCAAATTAAGTTGCACATTAGTGCTAAAAATGTGCAATTATCTTTGCGAATCTTCCTCCCGAACATTGGTTGGGTCGATGGTGAATTTCTCCCTGCTGTAAAACAAAATTCAGATGGAACGGGCCGTAACTGAACGGTAGTTCTTGTGTTATTTATTGTCTATCTTTAGATACAATTATACCTATAGCACGTAATCATTTCAATGCTCGGTACTAATTGTATACTTCATTTGTTAATTTTCCTTTCAATTTTATAAGCAGCAGTTAATTGTTTAATTTTTCAAATTTTTCACACAGCTTTTCGTAGCAAATGACAGCAGTCTTAGGGTGCAAAATATTTAAAATTCTGACAAGGTTTTACAGGTTTTCCGGAAATATATGTATGCGCGCGAAAATTCTGTGTTTTCCTTGTTTAATATTCATAAAGTAAAAACGTCCGCAACTTTGTTCATCTTATCATCTTTGTGTTTAAAATAACGATGTCTGCTCACTAATTGTTATATTATTCTTTGACAAGGTTGTAAAAACAATTCACTCATAAATGTATACTAATAAAGGTAGATAACAACAATAACATCTGTAAATACTTAGCAAGCAAGTAGAACGCTTGTGAAATCTTCAGATTTAGTTACGGCCATGTCTTTGTAGGATTTGTCATTTGCATGTAACCCACGATGACGAAGTTTCAATAAACCTGTGTTTAAACGATGCAATATTAATTCGAAAATTATTGGACACATTAATTAAATGTTTAATTAATGCACATTTATCTATGCAAGATTTTGCACTAAGTAGGTACAAAATTAATTGATTATAATGATAAAACTTATACCGATAGCCATCAAGCAATAAAATTGCACATCCTTGCCTTGGTAATTAGTTACCTATACAAGATCCTAATGACGATCGAGGTGTTTGTTGTTGCACGTGTCATCACACGCTAACTTGGCTTCTGTTTAAAATAGATGATTACATATCCTTACACTTTTAATATCACAAACATGTGTTTGAACACGAGCTCCTCATGTGCAATTAAGTCGTGTTTCATTTGATTATAATACAATAGCCTCAATTCGAATTACCCGCTTGTTTGCCTGATTAGCTGCATTCAGACGACATGTTTGCTTCCATTTATCAATGCAATGAGTAATCAAACGGTAGCGTTATAATTATAACTTTGCACGGGGGTACGGTTAATAATTTTATGATGCAGAGAAAAAATCGCGCGTCGCGAATTACTCGGGCGGGCGCCATCTCATGGCGCCAGCGCCGAGCCGGCGACGCCGCTGACCGCTTGCTTCCTCGAACCGTGCTATCACTGGCCGACATTATACAATAAGTAACAAATTCGACAACCTTCACGTCATTAAAGCGTCTCATTAATACACACGCGCAGAGAAATCTTCATTTGTATGTCATCCTTGTTTACCGGCTATGTGAACATTTTATATGAACATTTATCTTGCGCATTTTGTATTCTTCTATGAGCATAAATAAAATTAAATAAGTACTGATATTATTGATATTTAAACAACGATTATTTGTAGTATTATGTAATTACCTTGTCAATTAAGTTTCTGTACGATTATGTTAATGTTCACTTTCAAGGAATGCGCATTAACTTAGAATTTTGCGTAGCAACCAAGTTACTTAACAAGCTGGGGTGAATGAATTTTCATTTTGCATTAAAATACAAATAGTGTTTCGGATTCTGCACGGCGTTGTACGTGAGACCTAGTTTTCAGATGTAATAAATACGCATCTGTATCTTCTACGTATATGAATGACCCAATGAGAGCGCATGCTCTAGTTGCAATTTATTGCAAACTTTCCTCTAGCTTTTTCTTTCTTGGTTCCTTCTTGAAAAACTTTAAGGAATTATTCGTTTAGGTACGTAAGGTATCTTTTATTATATTATACATCCAAATAACACTTCACGCGTCACTTGAAATGCATCGAAAATATGCACATGAATTTAATACTCGTGCAAAAAACCCGACCGACACAGTGAATTAAACTGTGACACACACGCGCTTTCGTCCTTGCCCTCGTTTTGAAACAACGTTAAAAACGAATTTTATTTATTTCCTCAACATAAAATCAAGAAAAATATTTCCATATACATACATAACACATTTCAATGTCGCCTTAAACTAAAGAAAATTAAAGGACATAACTTCAATTACTATTTAAGTATGGCACCATTTTTTTAAAGTAAGGAATGTTTTTCAGGCCTTTTCCAAATTACAACATAAAAAGAAAGATGACATTTGGTTAAAAAAATAAGTCGTAACCGTTTGATATATCAACACAAAAAACCCTATGACAAAATTAATTCATACGTCGTTAGCATCTAAACGAATTGATACTTCCGTTTATATAACGAAGACGGCTTTATATTTAAAATGTTCTACGACACTAATAAATATACTTCTTCCCTTTTGGTCAATTCTAATTCATAGGAGCGGGTAGCATATGCAACATCGTACAGCCAAGGTCTGCTGTTTGCCTATTGTTCGGTGCATCCGATCCATGTTCTTTATCTGAATAAATAATATTTTTTTCCTGTAGCCGACCGTTGGACTTCCCCAAACCGAACGTTCCAATGAACGGAAAGCGATTCGTCGAAACTGATGCGAGAGTTTGTTTGCTATCTGCATCTGAGAGGTCGTTCATAATCACTCGTGCACACACCTACGCACAATATCTTAGAATACAGTTATGGTCACTTCCCTATCTACATTTTATATTTTAAATGTAGCCATGCTAGCTGAAGTGATTCTGCTAGCATCGAATACCCCCTGGTCCTACCGTGATTGTCACCTCATGTTTATTCCATAAACTACTCCGAAACTCATCAAAAAAGCTCCTACGATGAAAAAAAAAAACTTGCTTTGACCGTCACTGAAATGTGGCGTTAACTCATTTTTTTTCAAGCACATTCATTTTGAAGGAATGTTTGATTGTCTTCCACGGTTAACTATAAGGGTTCATTAAGCGTCGTATGGGTAATTAATACTTGATTTGCCCGTCCCAGATACGGGTGGCGCATCGCAAGCTACGTTGGCGCCGAGCCTAACTGTCCACTGGCATTTGCGCATGACGGTGTTACATGTGTATACTTGCAGCCACTATCTATGCGCATTAACTCTATTTATCTAGCTGCTATTAATTACCTTATTGCTTTCTTAATGCTTTTGGACGACAGCCTTAGCAGTGGTAATAAACAATTCACTGAAATTCGCATACTAATTTCTCTATTACAATATGCAGAGGATTAGAAATAATTTGAACCACGTAATTGAGTAAAATCTAGAATAACGATTCTAAATGATTTGTTGGACTTATGAAAACATTGTTGAATTACTCTCGAGGTTCTGTTGGCACTCAGAATATTACAAACAAGAAGGTGGGCTTGCATAAAGCTTGCGGTATTGCATTGGCCGGCGCGACGACTGAGTGATGGACCGCCCTGACACGAATAGGGCCAACACAAAGCGGCCTAACTGTACGCGACAGGATGACCCCACATCAGATGGGGTGACTTACAACTCTCTGCTCTCGATTGCCTACTTAGCTTGCAACAATGAGATTCGATTCCATTTACAATATTGAAAACAGTATAAGTTATTAATCACCGAGCATCTAAATTGTTGATAATGACTATAAACGACGTCCGTGGTCGACGATTGTTTTACTAATTTTGGTACGTATTTGTTACGTCACCGTAGCAAACCTACTTGAATTCCAGTCCTTGCATATTTTATGTAAATAAATTGAAGATTGCAAGACAAGTAACAATTGGCATCGGTCTTGGTCTAGACTCAAAAACGTTTTATGGATATTTTCTTGACTGTAACTTTAAAAGTTTTTTATCTTACAAAAAGTGCCAACGACAATAAGTTGTATCAAAACTAAAGTCTCTAAAAGCTTCTTAGGAAACTAATTTTTTTTTAACTGCCTAATCGTGTTTTGACTAGGTTGGTATAACGGTTAAAATGGGTTATCCATACCGTTACATAATTCCCTCGAGGAGTGCATCGGATGAAAATTGATGTATGATCGAAGGTGATGGTGCTGCGGCGTGGCGGGGCGTGCGGCGGGCGGCAGTGGTGCGCGTGCGACTCTCACCGCCTTATCTCTCGCGACCTCCGCCGGACGCGCACGCTCGCCGCGCTCCACCACCCGTACCGCGCCGCGTTCGCGCTATGCCGACTCTTCGACAACAAATCTATGTGCACACTTACTTGTACTTTTTTCAAATTCGGAGTGTAGGACGTAGCCCGGAAATGCGCCAGTGAATTAAAACTTACTTAAATATTGTGATAAGTTGTTAGTTATTGTTGAATTTATTCAAACAATTGTTGGTTGTAGAGACAATATCGAAACGAACATTGGACCTTAACGACGATGGTGTCTGAAGGGGCTTTGCCCGTAGTATGGTGTATCCGCGATAATCAACTTGTGCCTCACCAAGTATCCGGTGTTAAGTTACAAGGAGCAGTAACAGGAGCGCATATAGCCGCTGTTACAGATTTTTTGCGTATGGTAGCAGGAACACCTATCGTCCTTCCGCATACGGCGGTTCCTGAAGATGTCGACAATGACATTAATCAAGAAAAAGAAATCTCAACCCGCAGACGAAAAATGTCCATGCAAGTTGAAGTGCCTTGTGTTTTTCTCACTGAAAGCGCCTTACAAAAAGCTAAGAGCCGCAGCAATTCTAGAGAAGAAAAGGTAACGATTGAAAGATGTAATATCACAACTACAAAAATGATAGACAGTCAGTCATCATTTTTGAGTTCTTCTGATATTTTAGAAATGAAAGAATTTGAGGATAGTCCCCAAGAAACTGTAAAAGATAATTGTAAGTCAAATACATCAGAGTCTTCAGTTTCATTAACTGAAAATAATTATCCTCAAAGAATAACGAGAATTATAGAGTTAGACGACATAACCTCAGTAAATATAGAATCAGAAAAAGAACATTCACAAAGAATAACAAGAATTATTGAATTTCAAAATGACAAGGCACCTTCACCTGTTCATATCGATGGAGAAAATGAGACATTGCAAAGAATAACTAGAATAATAGAACTGAATGAGGATAATTCATTTTCTACTATTACGAATAGTACAGAATCATTAGACAAAGATTGTCATCAAAGATTAACTAGAATAATGGAAGTTGAAAAAGAAAACAACTTTCCAAGCATGACTAAAATAATTGAAATGGAAAACGACATATCAAATGAACGAAGAATTTCGTTGACCAACGAACGCGAAACTGGCGGTGGAAATACAGAAATCAGCAATGAGGAAGTGACTGTTAGGTCTAAGCTTGTGCATCGAAGTACCCCTAGGTTTAGTCTTGACTCTTCGTGCTCCGAAAACTCTTATGTTAATATTGAGTGTATAAAGAGTTTGCAGGATGTTAGAAAAGAGGAAAACACTGAGAGCGGTGTGAATCCTGATATAATCCCCGTTGGTAGATCTATCCGTTCTCGGTTTCCGAGAAAGAAGACGTCCGTATGTTCGATTGGCTCTTCGGACTGCGACGACGAGGTAGATGTCATATTCAAATCCAAGCCTAAATCTAGTCAATGGGTCAGTTTGGATTGGATACCACCGCCTCCCAAAGAAGAGCCAGTGATCATGCAAG
The DNA here is from genome assembly GCF_022581195.2 of Helicoverpa zea. NCBI lineage: Eukaryota > Metazoa > Arthropoda > Insecta > Lepidoptera > Noctuidae > Helicoverpa > Helicoverpa zea. Next base: position 7,385,022 of record NC_061468.1, read on the forward strand.
TCTGTGATAAAAATGATTTTATATCAAAATGGATAGCAGAACAAAATTCACAAGAATCTATAATTATTGCCGACGAAAGGCGAAAGAGCCTTCCGCCGAAATCTAACGAAATATATCTTCAAAACATGAGAAGATTTAGTGACAGTTTGCAAATATGCAAAGAAGACGCCGCTAGTGATTCTCCAGCTACAGTGAAGTGGAAGTGGCATGATATAGTAAAACGCCACCTACAATTGTTGAAAAGCGAGAAAGGCTTTAGAAGACAAAAAGGTAGCTGGATGAGAACGGCTAGGCGTTTGTCCGGTACTAATGTAAACCACAAAGATTTAGAGTCTTTGCCGTTGGATACATACATGAAACTTCAGACTATGCCGTAAGTAATTTTATATATAGTTTAAGGTACATCTTCTGACTCACACACATTTGTAACTAATATTTGTTGTAACATCTAAAACGTCTGAAGAAGTACAGCCAGTTGACTGTTTGATCATCCTTCTTGATTTTAGCATATTATCTCTTTAAAGCGTCTTACGTCACAAAATGTAATTAATTTAAAGCAATCTTTGTACTGTTGGCCAAATTGTACTGATTACTGATCTAAACGCTATCTATCAGATTGATAATATGTATAATCTTTGGATAGTCTCCTGAATCTTGCAAGCACATGTAATTCATTTATTTTCTTCAATGAAGGCCAAGGCACATTAGACAACTTATCAGCCCTGATCATTCATCGGATTCGTAGTAGTCATTTCCAATGACTTATCTAATTTGCTTGAGACCAGAGTATTTGAGTGCTAAGAGGTTACAGTACGGTTCACGCCAGGGATCTGTATAATAACTATTTAAGTTAAAACAATTCGCGATTTTCCTTGTGATTCCAACACGTTGTGATAGAGATAAGTCGGTATCTGTCAATGTGGTGATTTGTCGAGTCTGTTGATAAGGAGCGGTGTTACGAGAGCGGGTTCGAAGCACGCGCTTCCGCAAGGCCGCTCGATTAGAATGCAGGGAGCTCGCGTCCAAGGCTACGGTTGCGCGGCCGGTCGGTGCACCGGTGCCCGCTGTCTTCCTCCCCGTAGTTCGGCAATTGGAAGCAGCCTCAGGAAGTGAACTCTGAAGGTGACGCTAACAAAATTTAACTGCCTGTTGATCGGAAGCGTCTGTGCTTTGAATTTTGACGTATCTTTTGTTATTCGGAAATTTACGCTCTTCCTTAATCTTCGCATAAATTAGTACGCGAATAATTCGTTCAACCGGCTTGAACTCGGAACTAATGCATGCCTTGGCTGAATTTTAATAAATGACATTAGTCATCTTTAAGGAATATTTTGCAATAAACTTAGAAGGAATTACAAACGAAGACTTAACTTCCTATCAGTCCTACGATTAGGGAAACGGCAACACCAATGCTGTGCTGAAGCGAGGTAAACGGATGCACCGACGTCAGTTTCACTGATGGGCCTTGAGAATTACTCTACTTGCTCAACAGCAAGCCCAATTATCATAATAATTGAAAATGATTACACAAGTATGTTTCAATGGGAAAAAATGCTGTAAATATAATAAGATAAAATAAAGCGCAAGATCAAACAAGGTAAAGTTCGGGTAATATTGATGTACCTATACTTACTGAAGGCTCTCAATTCACCGTTAATGCATTAGGATTTTGCGCTTTATAACGCTTCAACATCATTAACTTTTGTTTGTGTGGCTACCGTTCTGAAAACACGAATGTTGTGTTCACTGTGCATCAACACGGCTATTGTACCAAATGGGCATACGCGTTCTTTGATGGAAACAAACGCATTCACATCGAAATATTTGCTTGTTTTTCAGTTTCTCACAGTTTCTTGTTGATTTTCAAGAAAACTGATTAAATTGATACGAAGCTCTTCATTCAGTTATTAAATATGAAAAAAGAAAAAAGAAACCGTGATTTTTAAGTAACTTACCTTGTAGGTGAATTTTATATCGCTTTATCAATCTTCAGCAAATCACATTTATCATTATGTAGTAATAATTTGATTGAAAATTGATATGGAATTGTAAATGTTTTCTTATCGTCATTAGTGTTTGTTTTGCAGACGCACATGACGTCGATGATTGTGTTTGACATATTTTATTTGTAAATTATGTGGTACAGTGATTTCAACCTGGTGTAGTTGTTATAGTTATTGCAGTACATTGGTACAGTTACAAATGACTTACTACATTAAAACGTGTAAAGATATCGTCTACAACATCTATCGGGTGTGGTTGTGAATCGTGATGCCACCTCGCCAGCTATGCTCATTTGTGCAACAAATCATGCAAGCTGATTTGGCCTTCGAAACCGATAAAGAACACATTTGGAATCAAAAGTAACTGCATTTTCCTTATGTTTTATAAAACAAATAAAATTTCGAGCCTATCGCTGCTCTATCAAAACAACGTATTGCGTATTTTCAAACAACGTGTTACTTCATAATGATAAAAAAATTATAACAGAACAAAATTTCTTTTGTAACAAGTATTGCTTCTTGCTCACTTTCACTATGTCAAACATTTAGGTTTCGTTTCGTGACGTCTCACTTAGACTCCGTAGCGTTCAAAATTAAATTGTTTTTTTTTTTTTTTTTCAATATCTTACATCTCGCTTTCTATTCAAATCGTGAATAACTTGGTTTATTATATTTTGCCAATGACACTCATACTGCCCCACAGTAATCGTTTAAGTCTGACTGCGTACCCTCGACAAACGCTCTGTTTATCGAACAATAACTTTGCATTGCAAATGTTTCTTTGTTATACAAACTAGACACGTGTTAGAAAATCGATGAAAATGACTCGTTTCTTATCAAAAGGCCTGAGGTCGTCTCTTGCGAAAGAACAATACAACTGGTTTTTATGATTTGTTTTTACTTTTTACGGCCGTTGTGCATGCCGCCTGCGCTGGCGCACCGACCTCCGCTGATATTGTTACTCCTGCGGATGTTTTCGTGCAAACCATTTTCGAATGGCACTTACTATAACAGCAATATAATCGTATAAACACATTATTGTACTGTTACTTGTTAGCTAGTTGTTAAAGCCTTGCGGTAATCGTTGATACACTGAACCTTTGTCTCAATATAGCTGTAAATTAGGCATGTTTTAGCAATACATCGGCCCAAGATGACATAATTATATATTTAAATACAATCGTTTGTAGGACCGTCCGCCTTATTCAGAGCTGTGTCATCACCTCCGGTATCCATAGAAGAAGACTATCGACAAAGACTTGTAGTCGTCAGTTCTATTAACATTTTGCAGTACTCATCATCGCGGGCTTTACGTTTCGCATCATGCCCTTACCTGATTAACAGAAAGCACTAATATTTAACGACTCATTGTGAAGTTCGCTAATAGTTCTTGCTACGCTAACAGATTTATAAATGTTTCATTTTTTAAACAACAGTGCCATTTTGACTTCTGCTGACGTAAATTTAAGTACTTGTTTATTTACTAGGGCCCAATGTGACGATCTCTGTCTTGCATGCATGACTTCAAACTGGTCAAGTTATCATGACTAAGTTTCGTGCACCGTATTATCCGTGTCACAGCACTTAACACCTCCAGCCAAGGTATCTGGGAAGTCTTATTGTCGATTCAGTCGATGTCGCGATTTGTATGACAGATAAGGATATCTGTCACTTGCCTGAACAAGTAACGGACAAACCTATATTGCTCACCAAAAATACCGTTCAAAATACAATTATCACAAATGGGGTTTCTGGTTCATACATCTCAACTTTTTCCGACTATAATCCACTTTTTAACAAATTGTGCATGTGTATTGTTGTCACCGTCACGGCGGTAATAGCTTTGGAAAAGCGAAAGCACGAATAATATGTATTGAAGTTTAACATCCTTCTATGTTTAACAAAAGGTAATCCCACGGTATTATCTCTATTCTTTACCTTGCAATTTGATGCTGTTGAGAGCAAATTCAATTTACTGACTTATTAACAGTTGGAAGCACACGCACCGACAATTATAGGCCACTTGCAACTAAACGTTGTGTCACACGTGTATATCCGTCTATTTTCTTCTTTGGACCTTCACTATAATTTTCCAATCAACTTGTCAGCATTCCATTTACTTGTCTATAGATAATAACCCAGCATTGTATTCATATTTTCTTTTGTTAAAACTTGGAGTTTGAGCAGTCATAACTACAAAGGCATCCTATAAAAAGATGTAATTGAAACGGTATCACTTTGTCTTCTAAAAAAAGAAACTGGTGTAGAAGTTTGTGGCAAACTTACTTGTCCATCCCGAGAGACCCTATAATTAGATTACCCATCTAGCGAGCAACCCGGAGCCAGGCGAGACTGGCTTAGCAAAAAAGTTGTGGCTACATCGGCACGCGAAGGTCGATGACCGGCGCCTCTGCTTAACTCGCCATATTATAAAACTCTGAGCGAAAGTCACGTAATTAATTCCCCTTGATTGCGCCACTTATCGTCTCCGTGTCAAAGGGTTTTCTTGACCCCTATACCCAAATCCTCTTACATAATCGATAACATGGTTGTTTTCATGTAGTAGTGCATGATAGCCGCTAAGTGGATTACATTCTTATCACGGCACAACGGTGTTGATGTTTACTTTATCGATCAATTTTGGCACGTGGTCCTCTATAATGCGGTCATTCAGCACGAAGGCAATCATCGTAAATAAAATTAGCATTTCAAGTTTTCATAATTTATCTACGGGTTATCAATACTATAGGATTATTCTAATTGAGATGTTTGCAAACCGGAAACTCGCTTATGTAACAAACCAAATAATTATATTTATTAGGAATTTCCGTCCCCCACCTTGATTGCTAACTTGCCTACGACATTCTATTTCGTGGTATTTCAATGCTTTGACAGTTTTATTACATAAGCAAAGCTTTTATACTTTTCTTCTTCGCGAACAACAACAATAATAACCAGAAACTGTATATTATTTAATTATTTATACAGACATCGAACTTATGCAAAGTTACACTTAATATTGACGAACTAACACTTTTACTAAACTTTTTCCGAAGTCTAGACAAAGAAGCTAGTCAAATTTGCACAATGCTATTTGCACTTTCGAAAATCTGCAATTGAAACGTATCTTGTAGAATAAATATAGCGGCAAACTAGCCAGTTTAAATAAGCTTTATACAAATCGAGAACATGCTTGTTTAGTGTCGCCCGACATTTTGTACAAATATCGTTCTTTAACAATGAAATAAATTTAAATTAAACTTCCTCTTAAAAGCTCTTTTGCATACATATTTTTTTTGCTTTATTCTCAGTATAGTTATTACGCAAGCAACTTTAACTTTGATCAATAAATGATATCATCTATACAAAATTCTCTGTAGAGAGAAGGTCCAATAATGTGTGGGCATGATTCATAAAACAGATGACGATTTCTCTTCGCCTTTAGGAGGTCAAGGTCGCTGTATCCGTCTGGTATTATGATTTGTAGACGTTGACAGGGTTACTAGTTCAAGCCTTTATTTGGTTTGACTCCTGACTAAAGTGGTTCAAAAACAAATTAGAAAATAATGACAGGGGAAAGAACTCCTGTTATGTTTTGCAATGTATCTGGTTTCTTAATGACCACTTGCTTTAAATCTTATGATTTGACTTTCTAGATCTCTTTCGCTTAGATAATTTCTTCTTGTATGAACGAAGTTCAGATAAATGTTACACCTCCACTCAATGAAGCTTACTTTCTGTCTAGTCATGATTACATCGTTTAAATACTTTCTATTTCTTATTATCAAGGAAATTAATTAGCTTAATAAACATGTGCATTATTAATCTATTCTGTGTGCGTTTTCCACGTTAAGACCTTCGACGCTATCTGCTAGTTACCGATCTATGACCCTTAGTTATGCCCTTAGTGCGTGCCGAGGTCTTACCGAAGGCATTCGTAGTTGCAGCCCGTGGCGCCCTTTTCATGTCTCATTTTTATAGCTCAGGCGACATTGTTCATAATAATTTTCCTCCATAATATCATCTGAAATTGTTATTGGCTTCATAGCCTGTTTGACGATTATAGAATTTTAACTAGACCCAGATGCAGCTGGGCTATTGAAATAGCTATGAGGCTGCAAGTTATTTGCCGGGTGCAAAGGCGCCTTGCCTTGCAGGATATAAATAAATAGACTTTGTTAACACGATTTTATAGTTTTGCAACGCTACGTGGTTTTAATGTGTTTTTTGCCCAAAGTAGGTCGCAGTTCGACCTTTGTGATGTGCATTTTCGAATTGCAAAAATTCACATTATTCTGCGATTGCTCTTAGATATAGCCACGTAGTTCATTCTTGTAATATAGTTAGCGAGATGTTGTGTAAAAGATATACTTGAAAGTAACAAGTTTATTTAAGTTTCTATACACAATCGCTAGAAAAAACAAATAAAAGTGTTGTTGAAGTGATATAATAGCATTGGGGTATTTCTAATGACCGAAAAGAGTTGCCTACTGTAAAGTTCGTTACGAAACTAGCTGTAATAAACCTGCGATACTTTTCATTTTCAGGATGTTAAATAGGTATCAGGCTACTGATAACAATCGTGCTCCGAGTCGTCTATTTAATTACAGTGCAAGGGTCTGTCCGTGATTCTCAGGCGGAACAATCCGTTGAACAATAGTAATCATACATCAATCAGTTTTTCCAGTCACGAACAAGATGAAATGATTGTTCAGACGCAGACGATGTTATCAATGATGGGCTTCTGAAAATTATAAATCATCTTGCCAATGAAATCTACCCAAGATTATTTTTATAGAAAACTACTGGTGTTGTTTAATTGACTGGTACTTTATCAATTGACTTTACGTTGCTTATTGTTTCCGCCTGGCCATTCAAGCGAAAATGTAACGAATTAAAAATAACCCAAATCTAATTTTATGTGCCTATTTCGCATAGATTAGTAATTGAAGTAGATAGATAGGTAATTGTTTCTAAACTATTCGTTTGCAAACACACAAGGTTGTTGCAAGTTACAGCAATTCTAAAAATATGTCTGTTGGAAGTGATCGTAGCTCTTTTTACTGCTCTCAGTTTACCGTTTTACAGCTGTACTACTTAGATACTATTTTTATATCAAGAGCCCGACGACCTCGCCCGTCTGTCGCGCGGGATTTGATGCAATACTATTGTCAGACCCCAACGCGTTGTGTCGCAAACTATCGGTCATAGAACCTGATTTATAATCATACTACCATCCATCGTTATTCTAGTTTTATCTCCATTTGTTTAAAATAGAGTGTTACTATACCAATTTTGGTATTTCTTGTGACAAATTATGATTCATTGTTAGCACCAGGCTCATGTTAAAAGCGGTAACTACAATAAGTTTGTCTCCGGCGCAGACGCGGTGAGCGTACGTCAATTGAATGCAGAATACTATTCATTCGTGCTCGTTGAGTCACCGACAAGCCGCTTTCTGTACACCCTACGAGAGCGATACCGGTCCTTTATACTCATATTGTCATTACAATGATAATCACTTTGTTAAACATAATGAAATACTCCTCAGGTGGACAATTCATTGGTTTGTCAGCAACTAGATGTTCATTATTAATTACATTGTTGCAATGTGTATTAAGTCTTTAATTTAGCTTGGTACTTGAACATTTTATAGCTGTTTGATAGATTTTTACATACGTTTTACTTTTTATGTGTTTTGCCCATATGACTCATACCTTTACTCTTTACCTTCATTTTGTGTAAATAGTTGATAACATTTAACTCGGCATGTATGCGATCGTGATTATCAACAATACACGTTACATTGTGACTCAGCTGTGTTGGATATTACTAAATTGTTCAATGTTGTTGCAGATGGTACTTCCGCAAAATAAAACGAATCGAAGCGGAGAAGAAATTGCTCCTGCCCGAGAACGAACATGGCGCTTTCCTCATCCGAGATTCCGAGAGCCGCCATAATGACTTCTCGCTATCAGGTAACTATATAATAAATTCATACATTTTCTACTGATTAATTTTCTAATAGAAAATCGTTAAGTTCATGTACATATCAATATTATATTTACCTCAATTATAATAATCTCGTTGACTCGGAAAATATAAGAATATTTATGTAATGTGGCAGTGGTTTGCGATGATTCATCGTGCGTCCTGTGGCACGCAGCATAGTGCTAAGTGCTATCCTGTTACAAACGCATCCAGTGGTTCTGGACGATTCGATCACGACTCCAAACCGGTTAAAAGTTTTTCTAAGGCCCCTAGTCATGGCGCCGTGGGAACAAAGACAACTGAATGACTGCCTCGATATCTGCTAATTAGTATTGTTTATAAATGCAAAGTTACAACTTCACTTTTTAACTATTTTCGGATTGTTCGCTGCATCTTACTGCATTCCAAACAATATGTACGACATACGTGACTGCAGTCATCGATTGAACTTATTCTCACGTTTGACCTGCCTCGCGCAACCCACATGTTAAATTATATTTATTTTACATTTGCATAAATTACGGTTTATTGTTTAACTAGTTAATTTCATTTTTAAATCAAATATGCATAAACGTTTTTTTATCTAACCAACCGTGAGTCAAAATGCAAATATATTGAAGTACCTACCTATGTAATGATAATTGAATGCAGGGACATATTATATTGCCATACGTTTAAGTTACATGTTTCCTGTTAGTGCAAGCCGTTTATAAAATATCAGCAGCAATAATAAAAATAACTAAGTACGTTTTCCTATTTATATTATTTTACCTTAAAACTACAAGTCATTGGTTTTATTAGCTTAGCATAGCACATCTGCTTAAAGGTTTCAAATTTTTTAGATTAACTGTGAAGGTTACAAGTAAAAACTTCAATAACATTGGATTTTCCAAAAATAGGACAAAATTGTTTGTTGTGTTTTCCATGTGAACTAATGAAAAACGACATTGTGAGATTTAAAATGACATTCAAGTGTAATTTGGGGAAAGATACATTTTTTTTTTGTATAGGTACTGAGGTACCTTATCTAAGTTATAAAATAAGAAATATGATTTGGGGGAAAATGTTTATTTATTTTGTACACCTACTTACCTAATCTAAGCAACAGAGTCCCAAGTTATAAAAAAAATATATATTTTTGTTTACCCTACTTACCTGATCTAAGTTACAAAGTCCCAAGTTATAAAATAAAAATATAATTTAGGGAAAAAATATTTTTCTTTTGTATACCTACTAACCTAATATAAGTAACAAAGTCCGAAGTTGTAAAATAAAAAATATAGTTTGGGGAAAAATATATATTTTTTTGTAGTTACCTACCTAATTTAAGTTACAAAGTCCCAAGTTATAAAATACAATAATAAAAATAGCTCACAGGTGTTGTTTAGGTACTGAATATTAATGAAAATAATTACCTTTTGCAACATAAATAAATACTTAGTTCACGTGATCAGAAAAAAAAGGATTATTTCATAAGAGTCTAGGAAAAATATTATAGAAACATAAACAAGAATAATTTAAAATATTCCAAGGCTTGTGCGCTTTAGGAATCTTTTAATTTCTTAATTGAATTTTCTAATAGGTTTTATTGCGCGTTGATGCAATGGTGCAATCAGGAGTCGCGCGACATTGTTACAACATTTATGTAACAAGGACGACTATCTGATTTTTATTCTAGCGGTTTCTAAGAACATAAACTATGTAATAACCAACGAATACCATTGTTGGATGCCAACATTGCCAACTAATAAGTTTAAAGAACAATACCTATTTCTTACCTACATTACTTGCTGGGTCTTTTTTTTTACTTGCACACAGATTTAAACCGCAGACTGAACTCCATAAATAAGAGTTCTCTTATTTCTGCAGTCAATCTTCATTAGGTCCGGTTTATGCTTGTTAAGCCCGTGTCATTAGTTGAATAAGTAATTCAAGCAATTTATAAATCCAATGATACAGTTCACTAAATACTATTTAGATTTCTTCGATAAACCTAAAATTAAACGTCGATAAACGCATTAGGTTACATAAGTAATCCGTTTAAAGTAATTGTAAACTTCGCCTTGACGATTTTCCAGGAAAAATGCTTTATCTTTTACTTATACGTCGTTCATTGCAATTTGAAGGTGAAAGCGGTTTGGGCTTTACATATGTATTTGTTGAATTTTAATTACTTATCGATATTTACTTCAAACGACACAGATTAGTCACTTGTGTTCTTATAGAGGTACTTATGTATAAAGTTACTTCGTTCCATTGTCTCCTGAAGCAGAACTTTCCACTTCCATTACTGTTCATATTAGGGACGCAAAATAGCTATGGCCCACATTCCGCAAATCTGTTCTATATTTAACTTCAATCGATATCCTACCTGGCAAACACAGGGAAGTCGCGAATATTACCTTATATTTACTACGGACTACCATGCATATTCAAAGCTTAATTTATGTACGAATGAAAATAGAAAAAGGTTAAGCTATGCAAATGCGAACTAAAACGATATTTATATTACTAACAAAGAATTCTGTGCGTGATATAGGAATCACTTTCTTACGAGTGTGCTATTCGAATAAACTTTCACAATCGATCGCAGGAGATGCATTTAACTAAATAAGTTTTAGAAAGAGCTATTGACTATCATTAGGATATTTCGCTGAGCATCAATAGGTGTCCATTCAATCGGCTACATGAGAACCTCTAATTGCCTTCTCATAAAAAACCCGTTGTCAATACGCCTAACCTATAAAATAATATTTCTAAGTTACAATGGGTGTCGCATAAATTTTCCGACTGCTTTCTCGATCAATGAAAGTGAAGTTTCGATTCTTTCACTTCAGCAAAATAAAATTTCACGTAGTACGAAGTTATAGGTATGTGTATACTTGCTAACGTGTGAATTCAGACATTGTTGACTGTGATTCGTTTGCCAATAATCTTTGCAGAACTGTGTTTTCGAAATTCGCACGTTTTAAATGGTCGGAATTCGTCGTTTATTTAAACATGGCACTATGTACGCCTTTAGGAAAATATCACCAAAATAAAACTAATAACTGGTCCGTTTACACTAGCTGCTATTTATTAGAGATCAATTCTCCAGAGAGGCGCTTATAGGTCAAGTTTACATCTGTGAAGATTTCTTAGGAAGGAACGAGTTGCGTATGGACTCATTCGTTTATTTCGTGTCTGTTCTAGAACAGCCCGCATTTAAACCCACGCTCATTACTTTTGAAACAATTATTCGTCATCCGTTGTTGGTATCCCAAAGCATTGAGATACTTCACATGCCACTGTAGAACGTATTACACAAATAAGCCTACTGTTACATCATCCAGTAATCCTAAGAAATATTTCCAACTATTATTCACAAGAATATAAAGACTTTTTTTTATAATAACTTGTATGCATAACATATTTAAATACATACAAGTATAAGTAATTAACTCAAAATTTTATTCGAGATATCTACAAAGCGCCTTGCATTCATTAAATGAAGAATGTACTAATAGAACGGGTTATGATAATTTGCTCTCATTCTATACATCCAACTTTTTCTCCTTGTTTCATTTATAATCGTCGAAGATTAATTGTTACCCAGTAACATTATGTTTAATAGTTGCGACTGGTAATTTTTTATCGTACTTAAGAGACTTTGCTATTCATTCACATATGTAGATAGATTGGTCAGTGGAAAGGTGCAAATATATAAATTAGAATTAAATAATTAGTAAAGGTGTATGTTGCTTTCAAAGTTTACTAGTACAGGATTCACAAACAGATCAGATCTCAGACTAAACTACGATAACCGAAAAGCTTGTAGCACTAATTTCATAAAAATAATAAAATCACGTTAGATGTTGACGATAGATGATTTTCTTTGTACATTTCCTGATTCATCACGTACTTATCATTTACATCAGAATTGCAGCAAAATTAAACTCTAGATAACTCTGTCGTAATACCTAAGTGTATTTGCGCCTGCTTCTCGCATTCCTATTTTCTGCCCGAATGTAGTTTAATTTTTATTTACGCCGTCATAATTGCACAGCAAACGTAATCAAATTTAAAAATATTTATAACAATATCTCAGCAAATTCTAAGCCTGCAGATTTTAATGGAAACGTGATTAAACGTCAGTTAAGCTAAACCTTCATCAAGTGAATCGAACTGTCAGAAGCTGACGCGACGATTCACAGAAATTCACCCATTAATTATACGAGTCTGTGGGTATTAGCAAGGTCGAAATGCAAGTTACTCGGCCTAACATTTACATGACACCAAAAACCCCAGATCTGTGCCCCGATGAAGAATAAGTTAGTCTCTCTTTGCGACTTCCTAGAATTAAAACTTTCTTTTTGAGACATTTTGATGGATACTGTTCTTATTTCTGCTGAACTTGTTGGCACGACAGTGTGGCGCTATAGTCAAAACTAGTTCTACCATTCATGCGTAATCTTATAAATACATTTACGAAGTAGTTTGTATAAAAACTGATAAATCTCTTCTTAATACATACGTTGCAATAAAACATTACATCAAACTTACAACACGTTTAATTCACAAACGCATTCGTATTCCATATTTACGCAATTTGTATTGCAATAAAATGTAAATTAAAGCATAATTGTTGTTCACAGTGCGAGACGGGGATACGGTGAAGCATTACCGCATCAGGCAGTTGGACGAGGGCGGTTTCTTCATCGCTAGGCGTACCACCTTCCGTACGCTACAGGAACTGGTCGAGCACTATAGCAAGGACGCTGACGGCCTCTGCGTCTCCCTCAACAAGCCTTGCGTACAGGTATGTCCTCTAGAACTAGCTCACCGTCTTCCTCCACTGGTTGGCCATTGTGATAATCTATAATTTAAATAATCACGCAATTGATGCTGTTATTTCATTCCTGTAAGTATAAGTTTCGTTCGTATCCATTCACTTGTAATTGGTAATCGTCGAATCGAACGCGCATCATAAATTCAAGTCTAATTCAATTCCCGTTTCTTATCCATAGTCAACAGTTATAACTAGAAGCCTTATTAAAATTGTAAAACATTTATTCTACCAAGTATGATCTGGCATTCTTTCCGAATGCATAATGCCACATAACACGTCTTGAGCTTGACCCGACCTTCCACTACCATGCGGTATTGATAGATTGAACTCAACAGTAACGCTCAATCATGTAATCATAGTGTTGTCAAGTCAAGGGCACGTAACCGAAATAAATAACAAATAACAAGAAGAATGTTTTTATAACGGAGGCGCATAAATCGCAAAATTCAATATCGGGACGACTATAAAATTTATGGTTTTCGACGGGTCAACCTTTGTGCGGCCGCGTGAGAAATATTACAAGGCATTGAACGAGCTCGAGGATACTTTAAATTCACCGAAGGACTCTGCTTTTCTCGGACAAAGAGCATCGTCATATTTAAGTTATTTGAGCCGTGTATGTACCGGACCAGTAAAGAACATTAACATTTTCAAACTTTTATTTATTATATTTTCCGGCATGCTCTCGAACATTTACATAGCCATTGCGGAAAAAATTGTATGCCTCAAGTGCTATTTTCTTAAGCTATCTACATTTTAATGCCTCGTGTCGAAGTAAATTATGATTTAGCTTTGCGTCACTTGCGTATTTAAAATTAACAATGCCTCGCCGCTCATTGCAACACGTGTAAATTCCATTTTGATTATAATTGTACATAGATAATGTAGCTCTCCATCACGTAATTAAATGCAAGTTTTATAGATTCTTTTTTAATGACTGTTCATGAGACGTGATCATTTGTCATCAGTTTCGTTGTTTGTTTATCCGTATTATGTTAAATAGGTTTGCAATTTATGCGTTTCTTATTATGGTATTATAATGATTACACTGTTGATTAACATATAAAGCATCAGATATTCAAAATTCGCTGTTCCAGTTTCGCGATCGACCTAGCGCCAAGGCCGTGAAGGCCCCACTTTCGTTACGGACGATGCGTACATAACACAAGACACCGCGCTTCACGACAACTCTTTGTTGTCGATGTTTTCCTCCGTAACAATGGAATCCTGTAAACAAATTGTCATCTTTCCTCCTTTTCCGTACCTCGGTGCGACGTCTCTAGATCCAAGAATTAGTCACCACGTCCTTAATTCTAGTGTCGCTAATCATTGTACATGGTTTTGGCGATCACGAGTTATCTCATCGGCAACTGTGTGGGAACATCTATGATTTGCAAATATCGCTGTGTATTACAACATTTTATGAAACTTGTGTCGCGTTACTTAACTGTTTATTAGTTTCATACCATATAGAAATGTCTGATGTAAAACAAAAGCGTTGAGTTATGGATTCTTGGTCGATAAATTACATTCAAATAGCTAGTTTTAAGTAAATTGACGATGTAACCGTCTTAATAAACGAGGACAAGCCATACAATGCTTCTTTTACCTAGATATATTTCGTAAGCATGATGACAATGTGTAAGAATAAGAATTAAAGCAGATACACTGGAATGTAATTTGTCAACTATTACCTATTTATCAGAAACAAGTTTTCGATCACAGCTGCATGGCAGCAATGTGAAAGACTTAAAAAATGGTAATTTCGACCTTGCAAGTTTGGGAAAACCAGTGTTTGGAAAAACCTAAGCACAGTTTCGTTGAACCTTCAAAGGTGCATTGTTTTTCGCAAACACTAATGGAGGCTGTTTTAGTTGCACTACAAAAGCCAAAAAAACTGCGCTGAAAAGGTACGCTTCACGCTTTTTGAATGGTCATGCAATTAAACATTTTATCAAAAAACGTATAAAATGAGGCGACATGACGTCGAGCAATTATAACGATGGCTATTGTTCTGTTTGTCTCGTTTCAACAATTGTGTTGACTTTTCTAATGAGCGATTTGTTCCCTCTTATCGATACATTGACTCCACATTGTGACGATTGTAGTATCGATACAGAACATTAAACGTACGTCGATTACATATGCAGTTTTAGTAAAACTAGTCAAATCATTTAATTTGCTATTGTTGATTATTACAAAATGCCATTAAAATAGAAAGTTATGTAAAGTGCAGTGGCGTATGCGGTTTGAAATTATTTTGTAATTTTATGACTTTCGTGCCACCTCTTGTATTGTACTGGAGTATCGCGAAGATAAAGCTGCCTTGTGCATCGAGACAGTCGCTGCCGCGTGTTAAAGATCAAGGTCGTACTCATGAACTTTATTCCTGCAGAGACAAACAACCTGACTAGATAATACAAGTATTAACAACTAATTGTATTGTAAATTAGCCACAATCCCCCGATCACCTCAAGCCTTTCAATGCTTCGGATACTTGTCACACGATCGTAAATACACCTTCAGCCTTAAAATTTAACTCTTTGTGTAATAATATGTAATGTTTGACCTACGCTAGTGACGTAATCAAAATTGCTCGTATGTAGCAGCTCCCCCTTCACTCTCTACCTTATCGGTATACTGTTAGCATTTGCGGAATTTCATTGTTTCCATACGTTTATTTATACTCACCATTTCTCGGCGAACATGCGGTTTAGTACCTCGTCTTAGACCTCTAGTACCTGTGTACGAGACCTCAATATTTTTATCACTCGAATGTAAACCTTACGGTCAATTTCAACCGCATAATAAAAAAAGGTTTTTCCGCATACATCTCATGTTTAAAAATAAGTGCGTTTATCTGATAGTTTCTGGAATCAATAATCGATTAATAATGCAGTATGCCTTCTAAGAAAACCAATCATTTCTAAACCTAACTTAAACTACCCAATAATTTTGAAATAAAAAATAATTAATGGTTTTAATTTATAATAATAACTTGTTTTGACGTTTTACTCCTTGTTATGAGAGTCATCGTTCAGATGTGATTTCACTTCTAACTCAGTTGATTGATTGTGTAATAAACATATAGCACTTTCTGCAATCACCTTATCTTCATACCTATTACATCAACTGCAAATACATAATAACGAATTATATTTCTTAGTTTAATTATTTTGAGTTTCTTACCAGCTAAGCGGAAGACTTATCAACGTGGCAGTTTGTTTTTGCATTTATACGAATACGCGGATATTTTACGAATAAGGTCATCGTACTAATAATACTCGTTTGGTAGTACTAGCATGCACAATCGAGTATTTGTTAAGCGATAAAAGTACTACAACATTGTTATAGATCGGTGACGCGTTTCAGCGGACGTATGCTAATGTGGATGTAATGACGCTCGGCCGTCGCTGAAGTATTTCACGGTTAATCCTTCAGTTTGTCAACATTTCACGTAGTCGTGATTGTAATCCTCTTTATACTTCCTACTCTATGTGCCGGCGGGATTTTATGTATATTATAAGGTTCTTTATAATGGTATTTTGTATTTTTGCAATAATATAAAACAACAGTTATTCGGCTACTTTCGAACGGGTTAAAAATTTAAAAATAATATCATACGACGTCATAATGTATTACTACATTCACATATCCAATTGCCAATATAAATAAAAAATACGTCATTGATGCAATACGGAATGAAGTAACGTAAACTTAATTATTATCAGTTTATGACTAAAAGCGTGTCCTTTTTCAACCAGTGACGTTTTAGCGTTTCTATTCACCGCTACCTTGGAAGTAGCCACTCGACGCCTTATGCGGTAACACCCTTAGCTCGTGAAGTAGTTAACACAACACTACTTTTTGCTTACTCACCCCCTTGATCAAAACGGTGGGGCTGAAGTACATGCAAAGTATTTAAAAAGAATACAACGCTGAATATGGAGTTTCACATAGTGTTTGTAGTGACCATACCCATAGATCATGTAATGGACTGATCTCTCGAGGGAATGACAGCAAATACTTCTTGGTATTTACTGAATTCCTCAGCATAGTTGTTCATGAATACAAGCATTATTGTATAAGGGTCGTAAGTATTTACCGAGCATGTATTGTATAAGCGGTGGAGTGAGGCGTGACAGGCACACCAGACGGACGGTCGCGGTCGCTGGACAGAACCAAAGTCTCATGTTACAAACCCACAACGCGGTGTGAATTAAAAATCACAACACTACATAATAACGCACGGATTTAATGCCTTTTGGAACTGAGCGGCACATTGTCTTCACAGTACAGTCGACAAAAACGCAGCAGCGTTTCGAAAATTGTATTGTCACAGTTTTTATGCAACCTGTGACTTGACGCTTTTTTAATACAAGACACAATAAAGTTGTGTCTTGTTTTGTAGCCAGCGGCAGAAAATTGCAAGTATTTTCCAGTTAGTCGACCTGCAAGTAATTTTCCGAAGGTTGTGACTATCTATAATTTCGTACTAATAACCCTGAGAAGACCTGTAATTTTCTGTAACTCTATACGTCGTAGTATGCATGCATGCCATTATTTATACAGCTATTGTGACTGGGTGCCCCGCACTAGTCGCGTGTGTTAAACCTTGAAGCCTCGTGTCGCCTCACAGTCTCACACCCTTGTACTTCTCAGTACAGAACTACGTTTTCAGACGACACTTACATAAGCTTACATCCACGAACAAACTTTGTCTGCCAATAAAAAGTATGACCTATTGTTTGTCTCATGGACACAAACCGTTAAACACGTAGCCCCGTTTCGTCTAAATTTTATTTGTTTCCATTTCTAGCTGACATTAACCAATTGCTTGAAACGAAGTAATTCCATTGTTTTGTAGAAAATTATAACCGTTACTACAATGTTTGCTTGTACGTTTGTAGTAAGAATCCATGTTAGAGGTAATAAAAACTGTTGATTACAACGTTGGCATGACATAGCCCGTACCGTACTATTTGTATACAGGATAAAATACATATTTTGATAGTTGTGGGCGTTTTAATTTATCATTCTCTATAATATAATACATAAGTTTATTGCGAAATCTAAATCGTAACGTATGTTCTTGAAGTATCGATCGAAAATAAGGGCCAATGACACTTGGCGTTCCCCAAGGTGCTTTCTTGTCTCCCGTCTAGACAGTCATTCACCGAGAGAGGTTTTATTAATACCACAAAATGTGAAAATATTCATCTTTATTTCTACACTTTAATAGTTAAATGATGTTTCAAAATTACGTAATGAATCTTTTTTGCCGTCGGTACGGATTACTCATTCATGTCGATATCGTATTCAGATCTTGATCGGACGCGAATAATCTATGTGTGACTTCTGTCTAATTTGCTTCGGGTATCCTGACTATTCGAATTGTTTGTTTATTTTAGAATGGCCTCTGTTTATAGTTTCCTTTTCATGAATTGCTTTGAATAATTGTTTCCAGTAAATATGTATTTTAATCAAACTAAAAACCAAAACCAATTTTCTTATCAACTTGATTACGTAAGGCGTAATAGGATCTAAACACTGCAAGAAACGTGCTTACCACTAAACGGACCGATCGGTATAATTATATGAATCTACTTTAATTGGATGACAATCCACATTGTTACATTTACGAGCCATTGTTAGAGACAAAAAACTTATTAATAGGCTATATAATCACATAATTCAGCGAAGCTGTAGGATTCCATGATTACTAACCAGAAAGTCCTATGAATCAAATATTGGGTCTTCGTTAACGTTTCTTAAAAAAAATACATTTTAGCTACAATGTCACTGCAAATCACGTCTTTGTCGTATCTTATTGTTTGTAACGATACGAAGAAATAACATAATACTTTGCATCCATAAGTTTTATGAATTCTGAGAAACGGATGGAGTTTTTGTTACACATTTAAAAAAATCATTAAGAACGACCATGAAATTGTCCTTTCAATTATTTATGAAGTTCATACTTTACAAACAAGTTAACTATGTAAAGGTAACGAGTACAAATTTTACATTTTCTAATTTTATTCACAGATCGAGAAGCCAGTTACGGAAGGTCTGTCGCACAGAACGCGCGATCAATGGGAAATCGACCGTTCATCGCTCAAGTTCGTTAGAAAACTGGGACACGGCCAGTTCGGCGAAGTATGGGAAGGTCTATGGAACAACACCACTCCGGTTGCCGTCAAGACTCTCAAGTCCGGTACTATGGACCCCAAAGACTTCCTCGCCGAAGCCCAGATCATGAAGAAACTGAGACATGCCAAACTCATCCAGTTATACGCTGTGTGCACACTTGAGGAACCAATCTACATCATCACTGAACTGATGAAGAACGGATCTCTCTTGGATTACCTACAAGGTAAAATTTAAACAGAAATTAATGTAACCTTCGCCAGTAATATGTTTTTAGTTTCGATATAAAAGTGATTTACCAAGGGCATTGGTTAAACAATTGCTCGATTTATGAATACGGGTATGATATCCGAGATCATTTAAATTTACATTTCGGTGACAAGCAAGGCAACAAATTATATTCATCATTGATTGATAAATTGATGTTTTGTTCGCAGGTAAAGGTCGTTGTCTGAAGCTGCAGCAGCTTATCGACATGGCTGCTCAGATCGCCGCCGGCATGGCGTACCTCGAATTGCAGAACTACATACATCGCGATTTGGCTGCGAGGAACGTTCTGGTAGCCGACGCTAACATCGTCAAAATCGCTGACTTCGGCCTCGCTAGGCTTATCAAAGTAAGTTCCACCAGCATTTATGATTAGGTTTTTCCAAATACATAATCATCTTACAAAACCCAGATAAAAACCCCATGTCTAGATACATTGAAATCCGACTGAAAGTGAACTCTGATTTATTATGATGATTTATAAGATCCAAACTTTCACATTTGTGTACAATAATTGTTAGGATTATTTGTTATGTCGTTATAACCGGTAGTTTAGATTCAAGAAATTAAGTGCTCAATCTAAAATAATTGTTTCAGATATCATTCAGATTTTACTTTCATATTGCATTTGAATTTAGGTATTACTTTCGAATTATTATTAACGTTAGGTATACATTGTTATTTATTCATATATGTACGTCAATGATTTCTTAAATGAAATGTATGACGCATTTCAAAAGCTGATTTACCTGAAGTTGTAGACTTTTCCTGCTCAAAAATCTTGTATGTCCCTAAACAGCGTTTACTATATTTGTTATCATACATTTTGCAAGCAAAACATTACGTTACCACAGAAGTTATGCATTTGTGGTTTTCCATGAGTCACATTCTTGTTGTCTTTTCCCCCTAGAACAATCAGTTAAATTAATGGATTTGATTAGAACAATGAGCAATAAATAATGATAAAGTACTTGCGGTTAACAAAACAATTTCACATCACTCAATTTGCAAGTCTCGTGACCACTTTTACTCGCACCTTACAAGACTTAAATGGAGTTTATTTTTCACTAGTATCTGCAGACTTGCAGATATGTATTCAGACGTGCACAGATTCGTATGATATTGCAGAAAATCTAAATGTATGTTTAATCTCTAACAGGAAGACGAATACGAGGCTCGCGTGGGCGCTCGGTTCCCCATTAAATGGACGGCGCCCGAGGCAGCCAACTACAGTAAATTCTCCATAAAGTCGGACGTGTGGTCGTTCGGTATCCTCTTGACGGAGCTCGTCACTTACGGCCGAATACCTTATCCAGGTGAGTGCTTCCACTTTCCAATTTATTACTTTTTGCATATGCAGTGGTTATGAAGTTGCATGTTTCATCAATTTTGATTTGTTTACTCGTTCTTATTTACTGTTATTCGAGCGGTGCTTTCGGAATGTTTTTGGAACCCTGTACTCATTTTTATGTTGTCTTGATTGATGACTTTTTTCTTTGAACGTTTTAAAGATTTTTTGTCTTAAGTTTGCGTGTAATACAGATTTCTGATCTGACAAGAGACGCTTTTACAATAAAAGGTTTTATGTTTGTTTGTGAACAGGAATGACCAACGCGGAAGTACTACATCAAGTAGAGCACGGTTATCGCATGCCGTGCCCACAGAACTGCCCCGCGGCGCTGTACGAAATAATGCTGGAGTGCTGGCACAAGGACCCGCTCAAGCGACCCACCTTCGAGACCCTGCAGTGGAAGCTCGAGGACTTCTTCACCATGGACAACTCCGAGTACAAAGAGGCGTCCGCCTACTGAGCCCGGCCCTCCCTGCCGCCCCACCGACACGCACACTCGCACCATGTAAGTGTTTCATTAATAACATGCTCAAGTGTTGGCAGAATTTTACCTTTTTTATAAAATGTATTTTTACATAAAACCTTAATTTATTGTTACAGACTCCAGGCCTGTATCATATGCCGCCGGAACTGCAGATGTTACACAACAGTACGTCGATGCAATATCTGCAGATGCATCCAATGGCGCAGACGAGCATAGGACAGATGCAGGCCGCGCATCAAGCGAGCATCCAGCTGCAAGCCGCACATCAGGCTAGCTTGCAGGCTGCGCATCAGGCCAGTTTGCAGGCGGCTCATCAGGCCAGCTTGCAGGCGCACCAGGCCAGCTTGCAGGCGGCTCATCAAGCCAGCTTGCAGGCCCACCAGGCCAGCTTGCAGCACGTGGCCAGCCTGCAGCACGCGGGCGGGCTGCAGCACGTGGCGCGGCCGCTGTGCGCGCACCACGCGCGCCACGCGCCGCCGCACCGCGCGCCCTAAAGCGCCGCCACCGCCACACCAGGACACACCCATCCTACGTTCGATGCTACCATCCCATGTGCTCTACCACGACACAGAACCACCTTACGCTCCGTTACTCAAGTGAGCCTCGCCAAAACTAGCTGGTAGACCACTCTCTAGGCCGACAGTACGAGCAGCGATGTGCAGGACACACGCCTTCCGTTACATTCCCTTATGAACGACGGAGCACGCTCCCCTTCATAAACCCTTCCAGGAAATATCAGTCCTACTGATGACGAGATAACTTTGAAGCTCTCACCGAGAGGTCATAATTTTATTATTGCAAGACGAAGCGAATACGAGATATATGCGAATTTGAAATGGCGACGTAGACGTAATTTTATTACTCCTCGATTGGTAATAAGTTTAGTTAGACTGCCTACGACTTTCTAAATATATTTAGCCATAGGTTAACGTTTACGATTCTTCAAGTATTCAATTTAATAAGCCTCTTTAGGGTGATCACTTACGATGTAATTCGGAAAAGATGAAGTAGGCTGTTTGGAGTGTTTGCAGCGCTTTCATAATTTTCTCTACATATGGCAATAATATGAGTGACATATCAGCGCTTTATCATTTTCATGACGCTTCAGCTCAGGGATATAACATAACTGGTGCCGTGTGGATCGCTTCTAACGTCAGTTCTCTTGCAATCAAATAAAATGTGTTCTCTGCTTCGCTGCATTTTGTAACGATTTATAAATGTTAAGGATACATTTCTGGCTCTAAAATCCAACGTAGTTGATATTGTTCAAGTTCGAAGCAAGAGGCTATATCGTATAAAGTTAGCTACAACAATTGGTTTCGTGTTCACGACATTGGAATGCTTGTGGCGCTATGGTGTGGCAGTATGGTGTCGCGGCCTGCGCAGGCGACTGTGAGTGTGTGACAGGAGGATCTCTAGGCTCGGCAGGGAATAAATTATCTAGCGTATAGTACGCATTTTGTAAGGATTTATGTTATGAAGAGGCGCATTAACAGATTAGGTATTTTCACCTTCGTATACCATGTTTAGTAGAATAACGATGTTGGTGATAGATGCCAAATAATCCTAATAAAGAACTGAATTTTATATACATAATTAATTGTTCTGAGGGTATTTAGACGTTAGGATTTTATTTTATTTAAGCTGTTCTAAATCATAATTAATGGAACGCTATTCTTAACTATTTATATAATTGTAACAATGACATTTATACACTTGTACACCTATCTCGCGGATTTTAGTTTACATTCAATCGTTTTAATATTTATCATGCTCAAGAACTTTTTAATTTTATTTGATTGTATCAATTTATATACATCTGAAACTGATATTTTATTTGTGCCAAGACTTTTAGTTTTAGTGCAAGTTAAAAGTGGCCACATTGTAATCTAAATTGTATCGACACAAACTAATTACGTATTTAACCATTTACTTTAAAGCTAAGATATAATTGGCCTAAGTAAATAAGTATTTTTGAATGTGTAAGTTTTGTATCCTAACTTATTAGACTAACTTAGTATATATTAGATATTTTCAATTATATTACTGAATGTCAGGCGTAAATATTCTCATTCGTTAAAACTTCACATTTTTATTGAAAATGTCACAGTTATGTGCAATATTTATTGTTTTCAAACCCGGTGCTTAGTGTATTTGTATGCTACGAAAGATTTTATTGTATACTTACGTCCTCAGAACATTTAAACAAACTGTCGATGTAAGCTTGAAACGTTAATTATATGATTTGATGATAATCTAGTACCATTGACAGTACAACAATGAATTGTTGACGTGTATATTGAACTTTCCACAATTTTTAACATGTAAATAGTACCAAGATTATGTAGTATTGGTTATAATGGTAATAAGTGATATTAGAATGTTGGTATTATGGTATAACAGTGTGCTGCTTACTCAAAGGTCCACTGACTCGATCATTCCAATTGGATCAAGGCAATATACTAAAAATCGACAAATAAACAATCTTAGGCATTACAAAGATGATATTCTTTATATCACGATAAAATACTAAAATACAATTATATCGCACAAATATACATTCGTAACCTACTTGTAAGGTGCCTGATATAAATGCATTTGTACGTCACAAAATATTGTGTGGTCTGTAACGAGTGACCAATTTTTTCTTCTTTTTCATCTCTTCGTTTCTCGGTACTGTCGTCACTTGTTGGCATTTTTTGCTTGTCGTAAACATTCTCTTGTGGTGAGTTATTCCCACACTCATTAGATTTCGCGCGTCACTCGTTACTAGACTATATTTTCTCACTGCACTGTGGATAGAGCACGATTACCTAGGATCGAAAATTTTTATTCAATTTTGAACTTTATTGTCAAAACACAGTGTTCACGGTCAAGACTTCAGAGATATGTCCGCCAAGTATTAATTTAATGAGCCGTTTGATCTTATTTCATATAATTAATTAATTCCAACATAATTATTGTTTACTCTCACGTATTATTTCTATAATTTATTTCTTCGTAATATGTTAAGTTTTAGCTGTATAATAATGCTTTAGGCTTTATGCTTTATCGAAATGGCTACGTCCGCTACGTCTATCCCATATGTATGTACATGTACCGCAATATTACTGTATTCAATAATTTTAATAATTAGTTAGCCAATTTTAAGTATTTTCTTAAAAGTTTCGCCATCACAATTTATAAAGAGATCAATAGAACGAATAGGGTTAAGCTATGTGAATGATGTACGTTAGATATAAATATTTAACTAGAATTTATTTAGTAACTGTTGCTGTGTTACATGACATTTATACTTCGGTTACAAGTATTTGTACAACTGTACCAAGTGTAATTGTTTAGGGTGGAGTCATAAATTTCAAGTGCGACTGATGATAGTTGATACTGTTTGACATGTGAACTAAGGTCTTATTACCTCCGAGTATCAATTAAATCTATTTTAGTTTATTCTCGTGTACCAGTATTGTTACACTGCCATAACTACACATTACTTGGTCAATTTATACTCTCGGCCGGTGGCACTATATTAGCCCATTAGATATTTGATAGCCAAACCTTTGTATCGAAGATCTTATATGACAGTGTAACCACAATACTGGTTTTAAGTACGGTTATTATAATGATTACTATATTTCACTTATTTGTAAAGATTTTTTTTAACACAACAATAAATATAAATGTGAAATACTTTTTTGTTTTATTTCTTACACAATGAAACAAACGATATGTAACTCAATCAAGTATACTGTACAACTTGCTGCATACAGTTTTTATTCTTTTCAAGTATTCATTTGTAAAAATGTTCTCTTTAATTTTACACAGCGATGAAGCGTCGGTTTCCAGTCTGCTAATAATTTGTTCTACTTCATTGGTGTTGAGTTTTGCTTTTTTACACACAGGTTCGGCGTCGCTTTCAGTATCAAACAGCGACTCGATATCAACGAGATCGAAGTTATTGCTCAATGACTTCTGCATTTTCACGGAACCTGAATCATTAAAGTCATCGACATGTTCAATACATTTATGGGTATATTGGAAATCAAGGGTAGATAACAGATGCTCCTTCACATCTAATTCGCCTTCTTTCAATTTTCCTTTTCTTATAAAACAACTCCACGTTTCCTTCAATGATTTGTCTTCATTTACTATCTTAGCGATTATTCGGTCCAGAACATTATTTCGATACTTCCTTATAGTGTTATACAATTTATTTTTAACTGTAGAATCGGAGTCATGAAATAATTCGCTAAATGCTCGCACAAGTTCTGTCTCCAAGCAATGTTTATTCTTATCATATGTTTCAAAGTTTGCTAATTTACACAGAATACTAATCAATAGTAATTTCAATTCTTTACATCCAGATTGAACAATTTGTGATATTATGTGTACCACCTAAAATTGCAAAAGAAATGTTCATTAACGAAACAAAATTGTCTTCAACTTCTACATAAAGAGTCGAATTTTGAAAACAGGTACTCATTAGCACGACACGCCTTAAATATCCTCTTTTTTACACCATTGAACAAAAAAATACCAAATTACCTTCACTAAATTAGAGCTGCTGCCGTGAAAAATATGTTCCATTGAGTTTGTTAGCGCCACCAGTGATTCAATGTATCTGTAATACCATACAGTGCCCTTGTCTAATCCTTTGACTATGTGAACAATATTTTTCGGACAAGCCTTTGACCAAGCGTGTAGTAAAAATATTTCCATTGCATCCTCTCTGTTTATTATCGAACAAGTACTTGCCAAGTTAGTGATTTTTATCTGGAAATAATCATCATTATGAATGATATAACAATATCACTATAATATTTATTCAACTAAAATGAGATATCTATGATTAACTGTATTATGATTTATTAGCGTTAGAATGGGAATCCCGTGTATAATCAATGATTATGTAATCATTATTTAACCAAAAATATCGTTTAGCGAATAATAAATTACCTACGTAAATTCCATTGTCTGAAAACTATAAAAGTCGAATAAAATACCGATAATTTATAGTGAATAAACAAAAACAATTTTAAATAACTTTTGTTATGCAATAACTCTTACTTAACGACAAAAAAAAACTATTTCTAACAAAATCTTGTCGCATATTGCATTAGGATAAGATTCAAAATTATGGAATCGTGGTGGCTTAGTGGGTAAAGAACCAACCTCTCAAGTTAGAGTGTGGCACTGTGGGTTCCATTCCAGGTCGGACTTGTACCAATGTACCTTTCTAAATTTGTATGTATGTACTTTCTAAGTAAATCTTGGACATCAATGACTGATGCAAGGTAAAGGAAAACCTGGACTGTAATGTCTGAAATTACCAACCCACATTACCAACCCCGAGCAAGCATGGTGATTAACACTCAATCCTTCTCCGTCTGAGAAGAGGCCCGTGCCCAGCAGGGGGACGATAAAAAGGCTGATGGTAATGGAGGTTCAAGGTTCAAATTGTAAGTAATACATAGAAAAAACTTACCAAATCGTCGACATCCACAGCGTCATCGGCTGACATAAAAGCCCTCATTTGCACCTTTACTTTTTCCATAACAATCATTTCACCATCCAGTTGTACTTCATTAGGTAAATTATTCAATTTCAAACAAACCCATAGATTTAAATTACTATCCTCGTTTATAGAAAACATTTGGTACACTTTTATTTTGTCGTCATTATGCATTTCTTTGAATAATCTAGATATTGTATATGTTAGGTGTACTTTTTGCGGTGAATCAACAAATAAATGCTTGTTTTCAAGTTTTTGATAAATTTTACACAGTGATGTGACTTGAGTTAGTAAGAACTGGCGGTTGGATATTCTGAAACAGGGAATAACAATTATTGTTTAACATAAGAATCATAAGATTTTGGTTCAGGTTTAAATGCGACGGAAGAGAGATGGGCCAAAACTAGTAGCAGTTTTGGAATTTCCAAAACAGGAATGGTTCTTTGGATGTGGCTATTTTATATCATAACAGTTAGTGCATGAAACATCTCCTAAAAGATCTAAGATACATATTTTGTTCATTTTATTTCCACAAACTGCTCTATAATTTAATCACAAGAAATATAAGAATAGATGTTTCATACCTGGCCAGCAGCATCCACAGATTAGCAGAGAACATAGCGCTCAAGCAATCTGTACCAAGTACAGATTCAACCATTTTCTTTTCCAACGCATGAATTTCTTCAGAATTCATTGTAGTAACCAATGCGAGTGTGTGGGTAACTAAATGTTCGAACAACCCGCATGTTTGGTACTGTCGATTTGCCTTCTCACATTTGAATTTGAGTCCTATGTTGAACCAGATATGACCTGAAATAGTATAATTCTTATTTAGCTTACAAACGTCTTCGAAAATGATAGAAATTTTGAATATTTTTGTTAAAGAAAGATTGAGATTTTTAATAGAACCATGTCTAGGCTTCCATATTTAGTTTTCATGCATATTGCGTATTTTTCTGATTTATTCAGCTAACATAACTTTGGGTAGGTATGAATACCTATTGCAAAATTACAAAGCAATTTTCACGAAAGTTGTTTTCCCAAATAAGTAAGTAACTATTTTGATGCAATTAAAAATAAATTTCATTACTTACAATTAGGCAACATGCTGTAGATCAGGTTAATAAACTTGTGTTTCGGTATATTTAACGAGTGATCTGCTGATTTCGGTACTAATACTTTTATTACTGAAATCACTAGCAGTATCACGCCGAGTAACTTGTCGTCTTTTCTTATTTCGTTTATATTGTAGTTCCAAATATACTGAAAACAAAAGTAGTGCTGGATTAGTAAAATTAGGTAGCATAATGTAGAAGTTACTCCTCATTATTGTCATGTTCATCATCCCCTGCCCTTAAACCGATTTCATTTGGGGTATTTTACTGAAATTGTTGTGTGGTTTCAGAGTTTATGGCGAATAGAGAGCCTCATACATACATGCTTCTAAATTCTTGTAATGAAACGGTAACAAGCACTTATAATCTAAGAGGCGATAGACTGGTCTTAAAAAAATATAGATTGAACAGACAGCTACAGATATCGCAAAAGACAAATCCTGAACTTAATTAAGAGCACAAATACCCTCATGTGACCCATAATTCTCCCGCACCTGATGCCTAAAAATTTCTGCGCAATGTTCCATGACGACAAAAAGTTTGGCGCTAACTATACTTACAGTCAACAATTTTTCATCTATGACAAGCTCAGCAAGAAGAAGGCTGACAGGATTACTAACATTGTTATTAAAAATATTTATAAACTTTGCAGGTTTCCCACGCATTGTGTGCAAACAAGCTTCATTATTTCTGAAAACAAATAAATTGCATACAGAACTGGTTTTTATCCGATATTTGTTTTAGTGTTTTTATTACACGTTTTCATGATTAGGTGAAACAATGAATTTATAAATCATACAAAATGATAGAGAAAACTCAGTAACACTTGGTGGTATAAAAAATACATAAGTAAACAGCTCCATTCTTTCCTTCTAAGCATTGTTGAAATTAGATAGACTGACTAAGATGATATTTGGTATAGAGATAAATGATATCTACAAATGACCATATAATAGTCTAGAATCCGTTTACTGAAACACCACTTTTTAAGAGCTGCTTATCTCTGCGACAAAACACTTTTAATGTTGACCCTACATTACGCATCCATTTTGTTGGGCAATCATCAAATGAACCTCTGCGCTGTGAGTCAGCAGCGTGAGGGAGTGTCAGACTCTTACGGACCAATCATGTTCCTTCTTAAGCCCTTTATGTACAAGGGCCGCGGTAACTCTTTTGAACAATCCCACAGCCCCGGCAATCTTAGGAATACCCGCTTAATGTTCGGGAGGCCTACATGCTACTTAAAGTTAAGTAATATTTGATCATTTCAAGGTAGTTTAATAAGTTCCAAACTTACAAATGAACGTAAATAAGAAGTTCTACAATATGTGAGTAATCTTTGACGACAGCATGCTTGAATGTGTTGCATACTCTTAGCAATATTTTCAAAGTAAAACTTGTAACTTTAAGTGATCTCAACACTATTTTCTCTTCCTGATTTTCCTGTCAACAAAAAAATACGTTTTTACAACAAAATATTGTAATTGTAGTTAAAAAATAATTCATATTAACATTTAGATGTTATCCCTCTTGTTAGTTGCTAAACGTCATCTACCTTATCAGAGCAAACACCATATTTTTTATATGTAGACTGCCAACAAATTAGAAGGAACACCTGTTTGTAAGTAAATTATCGCCATTCTTACATTGCATTGCCAGCCTTCTAAAATTCACTCCTTTTTTGAAAGTTTGCAATGCACAAATGTAAATCTTACAAGAATTGTAGCAAACTATCATCATCTTCCGAGCCTTTTCCCAATTATTTTTTGGGATGGGTTGGCTTCCAGTCTAACCGGATGCAGCTGTGTGCCAGTGTTTTACAAGGACCCAGTCACCCGCGCAACCCTTTACCAGTTGGTTAGACTGGTCACAGAATAATTGTAGCAAACTAGCAACCAAGAAATTACCTCAAGTGCAATTTTGACATTGTCAGTAACCATAGAACAGAGTATCTTAGTACAATCTATGTAGACTCTCTTATCCGTAAGGCAGTTAGAGTACTTGTCACATATCATGGTGTATGCCTTCCATTGCTCGGCCATGGTCTTCACATCCAAACTCTGGACTATTTCACCTATCTTCAGGTTTATGTCTAGAGCTGAAATATTAGATTTATTGTAAGTAAAATTATTTGAGCTAGAGATATCAAAGTGCTCTTAAATTGAAATGGTTTGGGAAAAATGGTGGGACACTGAGATAATGAAAAAGAAAATCAAAGTACTTCTGTTACTTTCAATAAAATAGATCCAATAGAAGCTCTCAGTATGGCTATACTACAATTAAGTTGGCACATATTTAAGGTTTGTCAATCTTGATATCATTTTTATTTAAAAACTAAGTTTGAAAATGAAATGCAGTTAAATCTGAATGTAAATGCAATAGTAAGTTACTTAATCAATCCAATCATTATTTGAAGCAGTAGTTTTTTTGTTTAATATGTATTGGTGTAAAAAGTCCCATAAAGATTGTTTTCTATTAATCAAATACCTCCCCAAATGGAGTATAAAATCAAATACTACAGCAGGATAGATTTTTCGCCTTTTCTTTGCCTGCACCTTTCATTTTAACTTATCTATCATGTTACCTTCAATAAGGATATCCCTCTCCTCTCTCTCATTTAAATCAAAAATGAAATGTTTCTCAAGAACCATCAGGTATGTCAGCTGCAGTTCGTGGCAAGTCCTGAACAAGTCTTTCAACTGTTTCTCAACAGAATTCAATTGACTTCCATATATAGATTCACTGAAATCAGAAATAAACAACCAGTAAGACTGACTTTATGGAAGTACATGCTTATTTTGTTAAGCTTCAGGCTATAATAACTGATACACATGTTTGTCTGTATTTCCACATTTTCACCTGTGTCACGCTAGACCTAATACATACCCAGTAAAATATAGCCTATGTTCTTAATGTTCTTCAAGACAGTGTAACTTCCCAACAATTAAATAATTTTTCTTAGTAGTCTTATTTACAATATTAGTACAGAAAGACAATACAAGTTAATCAGGCAAAGTGTTAGACAACAAGACAGCCTACAGCTCTATCTGCTCTATCTATTCTAACCAGTTCCTGATAAATCTGTAAAATATGTTATTAACAATTTCGCTGCCCAGCTCACCTATGCAATTCCTATCCACATGCCCAAAAATATTTTGCATAATTACATAACAACCCGGTATTCGAGTCCAACAGCGCAATTGTATCGGAACGGGACCCTTATGCCCGAAAACCCGGCGTCCGGGTTCACTTAAGCCCCGCCCACCGAGCGTAGGGCTACCCAAAATAATTTACTAGAATATAATTATTGTGCATTTTTGATCAGAATAAAGAAAATAAATCCCGTCTTGTTATTTAATTTATTATGTTGTTAAAGAGACTATTTTTTTAATTTTAACGTACATTATGTTAGAACAGATTTACTTAATATGATTTATCTACATGTTTCTGTAAGCTTTTTTTTTAATATTTTCAAAGAGATCCCCAAATGAGATACTTTCAAAAACCTTTGAAATCCGTAATTCTTCTCATATTTTGTAAATGATATGTGATTTAGCTGTAAACACTAGTATTTTTATATTACTTTGACCTAATAATAAATTTATTTCCCATTTATATTAGGCAAGGATTATCTTTGCGAATTTAACGTCTCTTGATTTGGACATACATCAATAGATGGCGCGCGTGAGCGCATTATTACTAACATCAAACAAGATCTAACCTAAGTACGCATGTAGCAAATTAATACAATACTGGAATGAAGCAATAACTGGATGGAATAATACCAATTTACGTTTTCTAATCCGTTATAAACTAAAGCGATGTTTTTTCAATTGATTTCATTTATTTACTTTTGACAACCCTTACAGCTTACTTAGCTATGGACTCGCTATTCGGGTCCTGGGCATGAGCACATGCATCTATAGCTACACATAGCGACGACTCGGTATTCGGGTTGCGGGCATAAGGAATGAACTATGGTTCGACTCGAATCCCGGGTGCTGGGCATCGAAAGTTTTAATAATGAACATGTCAACTTACCTATCTTTACAATGTGTAAAAACTTGTCTGATTATGCATCCAGTTACTGTTGGAAAACTTTTCATTGAGCAACATGCCATAGACACTGATTCTATAACTTGTTTAATCAAATCAGACAAGAGTTGTAACAGACATACAGCATCATTTATGTATTCTTTTAGTTCATCAAGTATAATTAAACCTGTTTCTGCCAGTAAATTTGTGATGAGTGCTAAACCCTGAAAAGTCAGACATACAGTTTTAAAAATACATCAGAAGTATCGCTATCCTAACAATATTGAAGATCTGTTGGTTGGAGTGTAGCAAAGGGTGTGCAAGGCTTTTGGGACTTGCACACCTTGCACACTCTTTGCTACACACTAACCGATCTGTTGCCTTACCTGTGAAATACACGTACTACAATCATTTAGGAGAGTAGAAAAATAAACAGAAAATGATGAATTCTTTATTTCTTTCACAACGGTTGAGAAGGCAGACTTTGTATTGGACACTAAAGATTCATAAGTAATGAAATCCATCTGATAACTTAGTTAAGAAAATAAAAACTATTTTATTTCGCAGCTATGATAGAAAATTAAAACGATCCTGGTAAACAAATAGTTGAGTTGTACGTTGTACACAAAAGGATACAGTCCCTTCATCTTTAGGGCTATTGCAGAACATATCCATACTTTCGGAGAGAAAATCTGAGCTTTGAGAGTTGTCCATTATTAATTGGTTTTCTGCAGTACATTTAATTTTGTTTAAACAAAAATTCACAAACAAAAGCAACACCCAAACACTATAAATAACCCTTCCCGCTCAAAATAGTCTTCAAAGTTGACAATTTGACATTGACATTTTGAGACTGGTGTTGTCAACATTAGTAATTTATTTACTTAGCTAAAGTTTTACTTACTGACAAGCAGCTGGCGGCGGGTAGAGCGCGGACGCGGCACACATAAAATTGGCTCGCCTTGTAAGGTATTAATGTCGCTACCTTAGCTTGGTTTTGTTATTGCCCTTTCCCTAGTTAAAATATTTTTTAACTATTTTTGAGCTCGATTCAAACTTGGCTACCATAGAATGAAATAAATTGCTCGTCAAGATCTCTCATATGTCGAGCATTGACATAGTCTTCCTTCTTCACCTGTATGTTCTGAGTACAGTGTTCTGAATATCCAGTACACGCGTAGTAGTACAAATAAACGAACTTTCCTTCAGGCTTTTACTGTATTCAGGCTTGTAGGTATTCAAATGTCGGTCCTGCGCCTGATCTCTCTCCGGCGGCCGCCGCCGGCCGCGTCGGATTGCCGTCCCATCGAGCTACGAGAGTGAAGGAATCATAGCGAGTGCAAATGCGCAAATGCGCAGATCTATACAGGTGTAGGTATCTACTATAATATGTCCTGCGCACTTGGCGGATCTTCTTACATGAGAATAGCCCTAGCCGCCGTAGAAGTTAATCGGCTAGGAGTTAGGAGGACATCATGACAGTCGACAGTGGTAAAATCATTACTTTTGGCATTCGTTAATAACTAGCGGCACAGTAAATCACTTCACAAAAAAATGTAGGAAGTCTTTATGATATAAAGAGATTATAAATGCTCACCTTTATGTGGACCAAGTTTCTCTTTGCTGTTCTTGACCTAATGATCAGGGGCCCGATTCTCCTAATTTTACTTAAGCAACATACGATTCACGTTCGACTCGATTCGACTGAGATCCGATCCCGACTCGATTACGATTGAAACGTATGTGGCATTCCGCTATTTTTTCTTTGAAATAAACATTTTTATCCTTTTCTGTCATTCAATAATGAATCATTTTGTCTGCAAATGATTTACGATTGCAAAATGATTGTACAGCAAACTACCGTATAGACCATAATTACCAAAATAGCAGACCAATCGCACACCAATCAAATGTCAATCGAATACGATTGGTCTTTTATTAGTAGCAGAATGCCCGATATGGTTAAAACTGCTATTGCGATCATATTGCGATCCGATTTCTATTCGATTTTGACATTATTAACTTAGGAGAATCGGGCCCCAGTTAACTCATGAGGTAGGGAGAAGGAGAGGAGTATGAAAAGTGTAATTTAATTTTATATTCCAGATGGCATTCCCATAGAGGTATGGAAGTGTTTGGGTAACGCAGGAGTTATAACACTGGCAAACTTTTTTAGCAAGTTGCTACTGGAAGCCACATGCATACCAGATGCTTGGAGAATGAGTACAATAGTCCCTCTCTATAAAGGCAAGGGAAGCCGGTATGAGTGTAACAGCTACAGGGGTATTAAATTAATGTGCCACACTATGAAGTTATACGAGAGAGTGATAGATACCCGGTTGCGTATGGAATGCTCACTCTCCAAAAACCAGTATGGCTTCGTACCAGGCATTTCAACCATTGACCCAACGTTTGCAATGACCATGATCGCAGAAGAATACAGAGCAAAGATTCAGCCCATATATATCGCATTTCTTGACATGGAAAAGGCTTTTGATCGTGTGCCTCGAAGCAGCCCCGGATCTTCAATTTTTTTTAGGCGGGGCAAAAACTGAAAAATGCCGCCCGCCTACCTACCTACTTATGTTTATTTTCACCAATGAAAGTCACTTTTTTGGTAGGTAAAGGACTTAAAAAAAAATGTCGAAATCATTGTAGGCTCAAACAGTTGGCCAGGTTAAAGTTACCCAAAACAAAAATGTGAAAGGCTGCCAAGTTCGATAATATGGGAATGCTTCGCCAATAAAAGAAGTGAGCTCTGAATAAGTACCAAGTTCCATACACATACCTCAGTTAAAAATAGTTACTTTTTAATGATGTTACTTGGCAAGTTATCACACACCTTCTTATAAACCTACTAAACGCAATGAATCAAGTATATAATTTTCTATTATAACTTGCCAAGTAACATCATTAAAAAGTAACTATTTTTAACTGAGGTATGTTTAAGGAACTTGGTTCTTATTCAGATCTCACTTCTTTTATAGGCGAAGCATTCCCATATTATCGAACTTGGCAGCCTTTCACATTTTTGTTTTGGGTGGGATTTCATTTATTTTTGTAAGGTGGTTTATTTTATTTTTTTCTTATGATTAAGTTAGTTAAGGAAATGTCTCATTTATACTATCTTTCAGATTTTTGAATATGCACTATGCTTCTTACAAAGAAATGAACTATATTAACTAAATGGACTAGATTTACCAACTGACTGACATGACATGTTATCATATATTATGTTCGTGGATCAAAGTTACACATTCGTTATTTTCGAAAGTGACTCACACTTGGCCGTTTTCTGATTTTTACTTTACTTTGACTAAACACAAACCTTTGTAACGAATTTCAGATCGGTACGACCATTCAAAGATGTATTATATAAATATAGATAAAGTTAGTTCGTTTTAGTTCCTTAGGGGTATAAATTTACACCGGGTATAAATTTACACCTTCATTATTTTGAAACTGACTCACACTTGGCCATTTTCAGATTTTTTCCTTTACCTTGACATAAAGACCTACCTCCATGCCAAATTTCAAGTCAATACGACCATTGGAAGTGGTCTAGGTTTTTGATGAGTGAGTCAGTCAGTCAGTGTATAGTAAAAATAGCGATTTTCTGACGTCAATATCTCAAGACCTACAATAGGTATATTAATGATATTTTGTATTTTAGATAAGTTAAGGGGTCTCAACAGATACTAGAAATTTGATATGCGTAAATAAAATAGATTTTGAGTTATAGGGGGGTCGAATTTGGCCCGAAATGGTTCGTGTAATATAACTCACGGCCGGTGTATCGCTTTTTTTTGCTCGAACTTGGCGGACACACTGCCGTGTGTCTAGATAAAGTTATAAAAGTCGAGGCAGATTAATGTACACAATGTAAAGTAACAAGCAGTTGGAAGCTTTTTGAAAAACTACTTTTTTGTTTTTGAGACTCCATAAATATTTTATTTGCTACATTGGACTTATAGAAGGTATAATAAGACAGCGTGGATTTGACTTATGAAATCAACAAAGTAACGGCTGTGTAATATTGCGAAATTTTTTAAGTTATTTGTTGGATGACTCACAAATTAAACTGGGAATTGTGTACAAATAAAAAGAAACCGTGATGAGAGCGAGTGCCATTTGTGATCGTTGATTCGGTGCGTCAATAATAATGGCGTCCACGGCCGATTTCGGCCACGGTGGCTGTTCTCATTTTTAATGAGATCAGCCAGCTACGCAGGACTTATTATAGTGCACGAGCATTTGCGCAGACACAGGTGCACTCCCTATTCCTTCACTCTCATAACCCGATGGGACGGCAATCCGACACAACCGGAAAGAGATCAGGCGCAGGACCGACATTTTCGTGCTCTCCGATGCACGGGTGAATCAATCACCAACTTCCAGACTACGGGCTGCTTTGCGAAAGTTTAAGAAAACCCAAAAAGCGATTTCGGCCCGACCCGGGAATCGAACCCGAGTCCTCGAGCACAGCAGCCGCGCTTGCGACCACTAGACCAACGAGGCGGTCATAGACCAACGAGTGCGTCAATAAAAATAATACACCATCAGAAAAACAGTACATAAATTGTGATTAAGCCGCGAGCGTAGCGAGCGAGAATTTTTTCACTTGGAGGATGTTAAAAGTGAAAAATAATCAAAATTATCAATTAAACAAAGCGAAGGCGACTTTTTTAGAACCTTTGCTTGTCAGTATCATGATACAATGGAACTTCCTTATCAAACGGGTATAATTTCATCGTAATTTCCTGGTGGTGGGGCGTCCCGCGGCGCCCCTGAGACCGAGGCGCCCGGGTTATTCGCACACCCTGCACCATAGGTTAAGACGCCCTGTAGGTAACTATTATGGTAATCTGTGATATAGGATTTAAAATCAGGTAGCCACCTGATTTTGCCGCCCGGGGCATGGGCCCCGGCTTGCCCCCCCCTAGATCCGGGGCTGCCTCGAAGTACCATTTGGTGGAGTCTCAGGAGACGAAATGTCCCAGAAGCATACTTCTCAGTAATTGCCGACATGTACAGGAATGTTCGTTCGTTCATAAGAACTAATGTAGGAGTGACAAAATCCATCCCTGTCACAGAAGGGGTTCATCAAGGTTCGGTTTTGAGCCCATTCTTATTCAGCCTCGTGCTGGACACGCTCACCGAGGATGCTCAACAGGGGCCCGATTCTCCTAAGTTAATAATGTCAAAATCGAGTAGAAATCGAATCGCAATATGATCGCAATAGCAGTTTTAACCATATCGGGCATTCTGCTACTAATAAAAGACCAATCGTATTCGATTGACATTTGATTGGTGTGCGATTGGTCTGCTATTTTGGTGATTTTGGTCCATACGGTAGTTTGCTGTACAATCATTTTGCAATCGTAAATCATTTGCAGACAAAATGATTCATTATTGAATGACAGAAAAGGATAAAAAAGGTTTTTTCAAAGAAAAAATAGCGGAA
The DNA here is from genome assembly GCF_022581195.2 of Helicoverpa zea. Lineage (NCBI taxonomy): Eukaryota > Metazoa > Arthropoda > Insecta > Lepidoptera > Noctuidae > Helicoverpa > Helicoverpa zea. The sequence continues at coordinate 7,422,219 of NC_061468.1, forward strand.
TGCCACATACGCTTCAATCGTAATCAAGTCGGGATCGGATCTCAGTCGAATCGAGTCGAACGTGAATCGTATGACGCTTAAGTAAAATTAGGAGAAGCGGGGCCCAGAAAGCATCGTGGACTTTTGTGTATGCGGATAATGTAGCAATCTGCACAACGACTCGTGAGGCTCTGGAAGACGCTCTGGAGGCATGGAAGAGACAGTTGCAGGCAGGTGGACTAATTCTGAGCGTTTCGAAGACCCAGTATATGGAGTGCAACGTGCCTATCCCCCGTACTGACCCGATAGTGGTTGATGGACAAGTAGTTCAACAGTGCGAAGAGTATAAATACCTGGGTAGCATAATTGCCAAATCCGGAAGCCTGGAAAATAACATTCAGAACCGAATATCAGCCGCCTGACTTAAGTGGCGCGAGCTTACAGGAGTTACCTGCGACAGTCGAATGCCCATTAAACTGAAAGGGATTATTTACAAGTCAGTCATAAGACCAGTTCTCATTTATGGAAGCGAGACGTGGGCCGTAACAAAAAAGCATGTCAGTACCATCCAAGTTGCCGAGATGAAGATGTTGCGGTGGATGTGCGGAGTAACGAGGCTCGATAAGATCCGTAACGAGTACGTACGCGGTAGCCTTAGAGTACGCGATGTCGCCGACAAACTACAAGAAAAACGGCTGCGATGGTACGGACATGTTAAAAGGAGACCACCTGAGTACATCGCCAATGCGACACTCAATCTCGATATACCCGGTCAAAGGCGCAGAGGCGGGTCAAAACTGCGGTGGTTGAGTGTCGTAAAGAAAGATATGATAAGCTGCGAACTCGAAGAGGAAGATGTCCAGGATAGAGCGAAGTGGAAGAAGAAGATACGGAAAGCGGACCCCGTCACAAGACGGGATAAACGCTGAGAAGAAGAAGAAGAATTTTATATTAAAAACCCCATATCTAGAATGTTTTTTAAAAATACTAGAATAATCAATAAACCAAAATCAATACCGCACTCAGCCCAGCCAGACTGTCACTGTCACCGCGACAGCTTAGAAAATGGTCATTAATTTCACGTGTTGCTTTGCTTGATAAATGCAAAACACGCGGCCGGCTATCGCTGTTATTTCTAAATAAGCAATTTTTTGTTATAAATCCATTATTTTTTGTTTTGCGGAATGACAAAATGTCGGTGTGCAATATGTTGATGGCACTCAAAGCGGTAGGGGCTGAAACAAAGACCGCAGAATTAAGTAAAGCATGTGAAGATCTTCAGGTTAGCACAAAATTATTTGTTTTATGTCGTTTTAGTTAATTTCACGCATCAGCAATAGTGTATAAAAATATTTTTTTATAATTTCATTATGTCTTGGTGAGTCCTTTGTTGTAAAGTGCTTATAATTTAATGTTAAGTGGTTTCCCTCCAAAGAATAGGACAGCGCTTCCCTTGGTAAGTTTCAAATATTTTTAATGGGCAGGAATGAGCTTAATGGTTACAATGGGAGAAGGGTGTAGTCCCTAGGCTGAGTGGGGGGGATAGGGAGTGGCCTTTGTCTAGCCTTTGTCCTACATATTTAAAATGAAATAACTATGATTATTTTGTCTATATTTAGCTTTGAGGTTCGGTTTGGGACCCAAATAAGAATGGAATGGTGAAACATAGAAATCAAAAATGTCTTTGTTCTTTATCTGGCGCAATGTCATTGTAATTAATTAAAATTATTGTGACCTAATTATTTTAATGCAAGTAATAATTAATTTTTTAACAAAATAAAAATAAGCTGATGCCAATCCTTCGTTTAAATTATTTGAATTTTGCACATAGGTAAATATATTTTGAAATAATGTAATCTACAAGAGTTATGAGTTTGAAATTTTCTAATAAATTCTTAAGCAAAATTGCATTGCACAGGGATTTTTAATCATGGTGAAATATTTTTTAACTGATGTTAAAAAATGTAATAAATAAACATACCATAATGAAATACCATAAACAGAACATCAGTTCTGTTTATATTATATATGTTATATATATGTTGGTATTTCAAAATACATTTTTTTATTAATATACAACTATACCTTCCATCTGTGTAGCTATCGCAAGCGCGGCTGCTGAGCATGAGGTCTCGGGTTCGATTCCCAGGACGGACCGAAATCACTTTGTGGGTTTTAGAAAATTTCACAAAGTAGCTGGAGCAGGAAGTTGGTGGTTGATACACCCAAGCATCAGATTGCACGTAAATGTTGGTCCTGTGCCTGATCTCTCTCCGCTCTATCGGATTTCTGTCCCATCGGGCTATGAGAGTGAAGGAATAGTGAGTGCACTTGTGTCTGCGCACACGCTTGTGTACTATATGTCCTGCATAATTGCTGATCTCCTTACATGAGAACAACCCCCATAGCCGATAATCGGCTAGTAGGACATCATTTAACAGTAATAAAATGATATTCTGTTAAATATAGCTAGCTTCTGCCTATGGTTTCATCCATGTTCTGAGATAATTACTTCCCATAGTCAGATGGTGACAAAAATTCTTTGTTCTTCTCCTGGGAGTACACTACCTCTCCTCTAATTTTCAGCTTATTTGATCCAGCCAGTGTAGGAGTGACCAAGCGATTCATTTTTGTGTAATTTTGATGTAGGTTATGCATACAGTTGAAGCACTTGACATATTTGAAGTAATGATAATAGAAATGACCTTGATATTGTAAATGTGTTAATTCACATATGGTTAAAATTGACATTCTTGTACGAGTTCTCCCAAGCCTTTTTCCTAATGCACCAATAAAAAGTAATCCTACAACAAGATTTTTTGTTTCATATTTACAGACCTCAATTGATTCCAACACTTTTGACATCAAAAATGCTGTTACTATACTTTCCGAATTCATTCTTAAAATTGAAGATGCAAAATTGTTCAAGAAATACCTATCAAATATTCTTCTGGCACTGGTTTCAACTAAAATACAGTTGAAACCAGTATTTTCTTCTACAAACTATGATGCATGTAGTGACGCTGAAAAGACCAGTCATTTGGAGTATTCAATCATACTTGCTGCATTGAGCGACCATCCAGATATTTTACAGTAAGTATTGTTTTTAGTATAAGCTGTTTCTTAGGCAGACCATTCTGTGAGATGAGCATGTGAAAGCTTAAAAAAAAAATTATTGGCCACTGGCCATTCTTGTCGATAATTAAATAAATTAAAAAAAAAACTGTTGTTTTATTGTCCCACTGTTAGGCCTCCTTTCACACAGAGAAAGATTGAGCGTTAATCATCATGCTTGCTCAATGCAGGTTGCTTGGCAGACAATAAAGTTAAAAACCTAGATATTTTTATTCTAATGTGTTAGAATGATATTCTAATAGATGGTATTATTTTAGATATGCATTGAAATACTTCGAAGTGAATCCAGTAGCACCATTCACTGTATATGTCCATCATGAGGATTCTTATAACGTCGCCCCAAAGAAACGCAGACTTCTAGATTGCGGGCAGAAAATCACTGAAAGACAGATAGTAACATGCTGCTATACATTGCTTAGCAAGTTGCCTAATGAACTTTCTGCTAAATGGGATTGGACCAGGTTTATCGGAACATATGGAAATAATGGAATGGCAGATGTGAGATGGTATGTTTACAAGTTGACTTACCTGCCTGCTGTGCTAAATTAAACTAAGTATTGAAACAAAATTCAATATATTCCTGTACCTGTGATTTGTTACAAAATTATGTTTTTACTTGGAAAAATTATGATTATATTTTTTCTACAGGATGATAAAAGAATGCATGGCCATCCTAACAAATATGACAGACTATCAAGCAATGATGATTGCTGTAAAACTGCTTATACATGAGCAAGAAACCCATGAACATATAGAAAAGAATAAGAAGGACCCCGTTATCCCTATGAGCGAAGTGATCAAGGACGACTTGGGGCCTAATGTTGTGAATATCGATGGTATACTGCTGCCTGTGTATCAAAAGCGTAATGTTCAGCCTGGCAATTTAGTTCCAGTGAAATCAACTACCAATAATCTCAGGAGCTTAGCTTTGGCTGTTGCATCGGGTGAGTCAAACATTTGCATTTGCGATTACCTATGTATCTTTTTTTTTTGTTTGCAAAGAAATATTTTATATAGATTTTATATGATTAATATAGCTTCTAAGCGAACTACTTATCTTTATTATCATTCTATTTCTGAGCCAATTCATACTGCGAAATTTTCAAATTTTCTCTCAATTCTATCGCAGGTCAGGCTCTCAGCCTCATGGGCCCCGTAGGATCAGGGAAGACGTCCCTAGTAGAGCATTTAGCTGCCATCACAGGACGCAAAGGCGTGGCTTTCAAGAAAGTACAATTAGGAGACCAGACGGACTCCCGCATGCTGTTAGGAGCTCATCAATGTACTGATATACCAGGGGAATTTGTTTGGAGACCTGGTGTTTTGACTGAGGTATTAATTATATTGTGTTCAGCTCATTATGGTGTTAGATCAAACCACAGCTCTATATAAGTCAAGGGACCAGTTTTCATTTTCATTTAAAAGCAATGCCCTTATAAGGTGTAACCCAGTGAAAGGTGTAGGTATGTGTGCTCTGTTCAACAATTTATTTAATCCAAATGGTAGAATTTGTTTTAGATAGTTTTCGGTATTTGTATTTGTACAGTCTCGTATGTGAAAATATTCACATTGTTTACACAGATGTTTGCTCTATTATCATGTGCATATGCAAACACTTGTTTAAAGTATATTTGCATTTATAATTTGCTTACACGGTTCACCAGCGCTATAAAAATGATATGTACAATTTTCCGTATTGAGCATTAACTTTCAAGGTAACAATGACAAAAATAGCATTGTAGTTTAACTATGTCTGATATTGTTTTAGGCTGTTCAAAACGGTCACTGGCTGCTATTAGAAGACATAGACTGCGCTGCATTAGATGTCGCATCAACATTGAGTTCTCTTTTAGAAAGGAACTCGCTATGCGTGCCTGGCTATCGCGATTCTCTGCCAGTCACACCCGGCTTCCAACTGTTCGTCACACAACGGTAAGTGATATGGAAAATTAAGCCTTAACTTGCAAGATATAAGGTAGTATTTCTCCTGAGATTTAATATGTGAACTGTTTTTTTAGAACGCTGGCGACCAATTATGGCTTTCAAAAGAAAATGTCCAGCTCAAGCACATTGCTGCAAAAACATTTAACGCAAATCAACGTTGAACCGCTATCGCGCTCAGAACTCGCAGAAATCATACAAAAGCTATACCCAGCGCTTACAACCATTTGCCCAAGGATGATCGAAGTGTTCATGATGTTCTCAGTGGGCAGCCATGACACATCCTTGCAAGCTACCGAAGTAGTTGATAGCGAGAAAGAAAAGAATTTAATGCTTATTAGAGGATCAAGACTGATTTCAACCAGAGACTTGTTGAAATGGTGCTCTAGAGCTGTAGTCGGTTTTGACGTGTCCAGTCCTGAATCTGCGCAAAAAGTCCTTCAGGACGCTTTGGATATATTTACTTGTTCAGTCTCTTCACCTGAACATAGACTCGAGCTTGCCAAAAAGGTTGGCTTATGTCTCGGCATAGTCGAAACAAAAACCGAATTTTACCTCAATCATTACAAGCCAAATGTGTCACTTACTGCCAACTTCCTAGAGGTTGGTAGGGCTAAAGTGCCAAGAGTAGAGAAAAGCTTAGAAACCACAGATTTCGGTAAAAAACACACAGTGTTTTCATTCACGCGACAATCAGCATGTTTACTTGAAAAGATTGCATGTTGCGTCACAGCTAACGAACCTGTGTTATTAGTCGGAGAAACGGGTACTGGAAAGACATCATCGGTGCAATACATGGCTAGGCAAACGGGACATAAACTCGTTGTCATCAACATGAATCAGCAGTCAGACTCTGCTGACTTACTAGGCGGGTACAAACCCGTCGACCTAAAATATATTATCCGTCCTATAAAAAATCAGTTCGAGCAAATATTCCGTAGTTTTTACAACACAGATAAAAACAAAAAGTTCTTGGGCCACATCGATACTTGTTACGAAACGGAAAATTGGTCGAATTTGGTGGCGTTGATGAAGCAAACTTATAGAGCAGCTATGGCTAGGCTGTCGGGAGAAAAGCCAGATAATAAAAGCAGGCAATGGGCGTCTTTTGGGCGTAAGCTTGTGAAGTTAGAACAGCAAATCAAGACAGCATCGAAGCTTACCTTCGCGTTTATCGAGGGGTCTTTAGTCAAGGCGATGCAAGAAGGACATTGGGTGTTGCTGGACGAAATTAATTTAGCGTCCGCAGAAATTTTGGAATGCTTAGCTGGTCTCTTAGAAGATAAAAGCGAGAGCATAGACCTTTTAGAGAAAGGTGACAAGGTTCCTATTGAACGACATCCAGATTTCACACTGTTTGCTTGTATGAATCCTGCCACAGATGTAGGCAAGAAAGATTTGCCAGCCGGTCTTAGAAATCGGTTCACGGAGTTTTTCATTGACGAGTTAACAGAGAGGAATGACTTGATATTGCTTATTGGCGATTACTTATATCACATGAATCTTGAAAGTGGCATTTTGGAGGCGATCTACAGTTTTTACGCCACTATTAAGAAAGAAGCTAAATTGAATCTCGTGGATGGATCAGGTAACGTACTTTGATATTAAGATTTTTTTTATAAATTCATATATATTTAAAATATTATATATTTATAATAATAACCATTGAGTAATTATTGATAAGTTTTTGTGTATTATTTTCAGGAAATACACCACATTATTCTCTCAGAACGCTATGCAGAGCCTTACAAGCGGCAGGAAAAGCAAGATGTGGGACGGTAACAAGATCCTTATATGAAGCATTTTGTCTATCTTTTCTCACGCAGTTGGATAGGTCATCGCATCCCAAAGTGGAAGCTATGATTGCCAAGTATGTATTCATTTTCAATTCCTAAATATAACTTTATAAGTATACATTTCTCACAACTCTCTTCTTTTGCTTATTAGGGCAGTAATCGGGAGGAAGAATATGAAATCGGTTGTAAACCAACTAATACCTGAACCGCAATGTATAGGACACAATTACTTGCTGTTCGGAGGCCATTGGATCCTCCAAGGCAGGCTAGAAGTCGATGTCCCAGAAGGCTATATCCTAACTCCGACAGTCAGAAAGAATCTTCGAGATATCGCACGAGTTATATCCCTAGGGCGATTGCCGGTACTGTTACAAGGTGACACATCAGTAGGCAAAACCTCCCTTATAACATACATAGCTAGGGCTTCTGGTAATTATTGCGTGAGAATCAATAATCACGAACATACAGATCTACAAGAGTACATAGGGTCTTATGCGACCGACTCTAGTGGCAAATTAGTCTTCAAAGAAGGAATCCTGGTGGAGGCGATGAGGAAGGGTCACTGGATTATACTTGACGAGCTTAATTTGGCACCTAGTGACGTGTTAGAGGCTCTCAATCGTGTGTTAGATGACAATCGCGAATTGTTCATACCAGAGACACAAGAGGTTGTCAAAGCAGATGATAACTTCATGCTATTTGCTACGCAAAATCCGCCCGGCTTATATGGCGGCCGAAAAATGCTATCAAGAGCGTTTAGAAATAGATTCGTCGAGCTACATTTCGATGAGATACCAAAGCATGAACTTGAGACGATTTTGCACCAAAGATGCCACGTTCCTCCGGCCTACAGTAAGAAAATGATCGCAGTTATGACTGATCTTCAATTGAGGCGACGCGGGTCTGCTGCCGTTCAGGGCAAAGACGGTTTTATAACCCTACGAGACCTGTTCCGATGGGGCATGCGGTACAGACGTGCTGCAAGAGAAGTACTTTATCCAGGCACATTCTACGATTGGGAACAGCATATAGCTGATGAAGGGTATCTTATCCTTGCTGGAAAAGTTCGACAAACTGACGAAAGATCCATAATTGAAGAGGTTATTGAAAAACATATTAAGAGAAAGGTGAATCCCGATAATCTGTTTTCACTTCACTCTAACACGTCCCCAGTTACCAAGTGCTTATTGGGGGCCATCCTGACAACTCAAATCAATGAGTTTACTCACGTAGTTTGGACATTTAATATGAGGAGACTTGCAGTTCTGATAGCAAAGGCTTTCAGTTTCGATGAACCGGTCTTGCTGGTTGGTGAAACTGGTTGTGGCAAAACAACCATTTGCCAACTTCTGGCAGCTTTAAAGAAACGTAAGCTACTTTCTGTCAATTGTCATATGCACACCGAGAGCTCAGATTTTCTTGGAGGGCTTCGCCCCGTTCGCCAATACAAGAACGACGGCAAACTATTTGAGTGGGTCGATGGCCCGTTGATAAAGGCTATGGAAAAAGGAGATATGTTTCTTGCTGATGAAATATCTCTGGCAGATGACAGTGTGTTAGAAAGACTGAACTCTTTACTAGAACCTGAAAGACAGCTAGTGTTAGCTGAAAGAGGAATGGAACAAAACTCTGATATAGTTGTTATTAAAGCGCATAACAGATTCCACTTTATTGGAACCATGAATCCTGGTGGAGATTTCGGAAAGAAAGAACTTTCGCCTGCTCTCCGCAATAGATTTACAGAAATATGGTGTGACAGCGACACATCTAAGGAGGATTTACTGAAAGTCCTAGAGAAGAGTGTCAACAAAGGTGTGTCGCTGGGTAACCAGGAGGACGGTAGTTCAGGAATCGGCACCTCAATTCTGAATTTTACCGAATGGCTGAAAAACTCAGAAGTTACCAACAAATTCCCGTTCAGTATTCGCGACCTGCTATCCTGGGTGCATTTTATCAATACAACCGTCACGAAAGGTCTTTTGGAAACCCCCGAAGCATACGTGCACGGGGCCTGCATGACCTTCCTAGATTGTTTCGGAACTGCATTAACTGGGCATATAGATTCCGAGGCCTTGGTCTTATTACGAACAAATGCCATCAACTTTTTGCTAGAGCAAATCAAATCAGTTGGTGGCGAGTACATTGAAAGTCTGCGTGACATGTTAAGTAATAAGCAGACTAAATTCGAAGCCGAAAGTGGTCCCCATAAGTTCGGAATAAAACCTTTTTACATAGAGGTTGGTAAAAGCAGTAGTATGACAGAGGAAGAACAAAAATTCTCATTCACAGCTCCTACAACTGGAGCAAATACTTTGAGACTGTTGCGTGGATTGCAACTGAATAAGGCTATACTTTTGGAAGGTAATCCTGGAGTTGGAAAGACGAGCTTAGTAACGGCTCTCGCCAAATCTTCTGGTCACAAAGTTGTGAGGATCAATCTAAGTGACCAAACGGTAAGTTCTTTAACACTGTTCTAATATAATGACGCCATTTTAGACTTTTTGATCCTAAGATTTTAATTACTTTTCACTTTTACAGGATATAACAGATCTCTTTGGAACGGATTTACCAACGGAAGATGGATCATTCACTTTCAAAGAGGGAGCATTTTTGAGTGCCCTACAAAACGGCGACTGGATTCTATTAGACGAGTTAAACTTGGCTCCTCAACCAGTTTTAGAGGGACTTAACGCATGTTTGGATCACAGGGGAGAAGTGTTCATTCCAGAATTAGGGAGAACTTTTAAAGTAAAGGAACAGACAAGACTCTTTGCTTGCCAAAATCCTCTCAAACAAGGAGGCGCTCGGAGGGGTCTACCCATCTCCTTCTTAAATAGATTCACTCAAGTTTATATCGACACCTTAACTAAAGAAGATCTAATATACATCGTAGAATCTCAGTACCCAACTATAACAAAGGATATTCTACACAAGATAGTACAATTCAATTGCAAAGTAGCCCATGAGGTGACGGAGTTACAGTCGTGGGGTCACAGAGGCGCCCCTTGGGAGATGAACCTGAGAGACATTCAGAGATGGTGTGACGCCCTGATCAAGGACCAATTAATGGGAAAGCCTCTTCATCCAGGTAAATTCGTAGACATGCTGTACGTGAATCGTATGAGAACTGAAGAAGACAAAAAGAAAATGATCGAAAATTATGAAAAGATATTTACACTTCAGTACCCAAGAAGTGATTGCCACCCCCAGTTCTATATGAACGCCAGACATATTTCAATAGGCGATGTTCATTTAGCCCGAGTCGATCACAAGTTATTCAAAAACCGAAGAGCAGTTGAAACGAACTTGCTTGTGCTGAGAAATCAAATTCCGACTTTGAAAGCGGTAGCTCAAAGTATCACAATGAATTGGTTAACTATACTGGTTGGGCCTACTGCGACTGGAAAGAGTAGTGTAGTGCAAGTACTCGCTGATTTGTCTGGAAACGAACTACAAGTTATACCTGTGACGTCAGCAATGGATGTCTCCGATTTACTCGGAGGTTTCGAACAAGTGGACTTCAATAGAAATTTGGAGAGTTTGTTTGATAAAATCGAGACTTTGACGATTCAAACCGTCAGGAACCTGTGGAATGCCCAAAGACCCTTTGAATGGAGGTCAAACGCGCTGCTAAGTCAGCTATACCAGTACAAATCCTTGCTATCAACACCAAGCAATGAAGCCTCTGAAGTTAACATGAGAAGATTCAAACAAAAAATTGAATACTTAAAGACTCACTGTGATCGGTTAATTGAACATAATGCTGGGCAAGAAAACAATATTACTCCCAAAATACAAGAAGTTCTGAACAGCTTGAATAAATTGCATCATAAAGTTTCTCAAGTTACTTCAGTCAACGCCGGAGGGAAATTCGAATTTGTGGATTCGTTGCTTGTAAAAACTATGATCGAAGGCTCCTGGCTTCTTCTAGACAATGTTAATCTTACATCAGCAGCTGTTCTGGACAGACTGAATGGTTTGTTAGAGCCGAATGGTGTGTTGAGCATCCCTGAACGAGGTGAACACAGTGAAATAAAACCACATCCCAACTTCAGAGTATTCTTCACAATGGACCCGAAATATGGAGAAATCTCAAGGGCGATGAGAAATAGGGGAATAGAGATATCCCTTCTAAAACCTGATGATTGGCAGACATCTTATGTGTCTGAAACTGAGAATTTGTTCGACTTATCGGCGCTGCTGTCGTCTTGTGGCTTGCCTGTTGAGTACCACGACTTGTGTATCAAGTGTCATGAGCTGATGCAGTCCTTTATAGAAGGTATGTAAAAATATATTTTCCCATGCACTTCCATTATAAGACTAATAATATCAATAGTTCCTAATATTTCCTTTTGTTCCCTTTTCAGGACTCGATCGTCCAACGATTTCTCATTTACTGCAGGCGGCTCATTTGACCTGGCAGCAAATACTTCGCGGCATTTCCACCAAAATCGCTTTCGTGACGAGCTTCTCTGATGTCTACATTAAACCACGATGTGGCTCAGATTTCTCAACGAGCGTCAATGCGTCACTCGCTGAAAATAAAAACTCCATGTTAAAGGCATTGGAAGAAACAATTGAAGGTGAGGAACAAATAGATAATCGACCCCAACCCCCGAACCTTAATCACACTCTAAAAGTTAAAGATTTGTGCTCAAACTCCTTCCTTGCGACCGCCAAGCAACTTGCCTATATCGCCGTGCAAGAAACCAAAGATGGTAAGATAGATTCTCCCTTACATGTGATCACCAGTTTGTTCACAACATACCAAAGAGTTCCCCCCGCACTATACACAATGACTTATAACTTCATCCACAATATGATTAAGAAACAGTGCCGTACTGTGAATGTTGAGTATGTCGATGTGCTCAACGATACAGCTTTTGAAACTTACAAATATTCCGGTGATCTGAAGTCGTATAAGAAGTTTTATCCAGAGTTGTACGATTTGGACGACGAAGCCATTCGCACGGGCAATAAAGAAGCTCTAACGTTGTTTAACAATCTGATGAGTTACTATTTGAATAGAACCGCACCAGAAGGTGAATTTACAGTAGCGAATTATTCAAAAGCTGTCATAGGAGGAACATTAACAGATGATTTCGGCGAATATCCGATATTGAAATACTGCTTTAGATACCTTGCAGTCATTGACGAGTATATAAGGAAATGCATTGATTTGTCAGTTGATTATCTGGATGACAGATCTGTTTGCAGCATGCTCCATCTTTTGAGTTGGCGGGACAGGTTCGTGAAAATAGCGCATGAACCAATTTTTGTGACTAATGAAGCTAGCCGACGCAGAGTTTTAAGGGAAGATATCGTCGCTCTTCTGTATACTCACAGCAAATGGCTGCATAAGCGTTTGATGTTACCCCTGATGAAATTATCACGAGAAAGTGAGATCGCCATCAGAAGTTTTAATGAAGCCACTGCTAATATAGCTTTGACCACTGAAAATGACAACTCAGCAATAACTAAACTGAGTAAAAGGATCCGCAAATTGTATTGTCAGCCAAAACTAATGATGGATGAAGAAGAATATGAAACAAACATTGAGAGATCAAACGTTTACCATAAAGTAACTTTGGACTTGAATCGGCCTATTTCGAAGCAGCTCAACTGCCTAGCTGTAGAGAATTGTGCTGTCACAGATTTGCAACTGGCACTAGATGTGCCTGATACAGACAAAGTTGTCTTGGCCCAAGTGAATATAGCCAAGCTTATTGACAATAATACAGTTGATAAACCAGGACCTGAGATCCAACTTTTGCCTTTAATCTCGTATGTAGTGCAGCGAGTAATGATAATAGTACAGACAGATTTCTTTATTGTGGTGTCCCAATTGAAAAGTATTGAAAAACCAGTCAGGATTCTGACAGCAGATGCTGTAACTGGTTTGGTAAATTTGGGCAAAGTGACTAAAGCGTTGTCACCAGCTTTCCTCAATATTTTGGAACTGTTGCTCAAATTGAAGGAAGATGAACTAGGAATGTGGAGACATAGGTAAGTTTTCACATTGTTATTATTCTATTTGATGATTCATTCAAAATTGTCTTGTATTTTTGTGATAATTGCAGCAAGCGTCGTTTTTGAAATGTCATTTTAATTATCAAGGCCTTACATTTTTTAACGGTAAATTACAATAGATTATGCTTTTGAGGAGAGTATTTTAATGTCCTGTGTGAACATAGGTAAATTAGATCTGCATTTATTTCAGAATATCGGCACTCCCAGCCAAGTTCTGGGACGAATTTTACAAGACATTAGTATACGCTCCCGCTTACTATCCGACGCCATTTTTGAATCCCCACATCCCGGGAAGCTCGGAGGACTCTGTCGAAGTAATTCCTGTGAACAGCAAGAGATTTTCCAAAAATATGCCTTTGTTGCCATATTATCTGCTGAAGTTCACTATGTCGGTTGACGAATCAGGTAATTAGTTTTATGACACATATTAGCTGTTTCCCGCGGTTATCCCTTCCCCGGCGGAACTTTCACAAAATTTTTTGTTTATATGGTTGAGTGAAAACCAGGAAGACAGAGTAACTTTCGTATTTATAATATTATTGTGGATTTTTGGGTGCTTATGTTAACTTGCAAGAGACTCTTTGGTACAGGCATCATTGGTGTCGAAACCATGGTAGTTTAATATTGAAGCTGGATTGAATTCGTCAGCTTTCAAAAAGTCTGGTTCTGTAAATAGAAGGCTTTGTTGACACTTTTCGAAATTATGAAATTAATTTTAGATGCTAAAAATTTGTTAACATATTTTAGAATCACATCATGTACTGGCTTATGAAACAGTGTCGATGGAGAAGAGGACAGATTACTCTGTGCAATTGGGAGCCATTTTGAATATTCTCTGGAAGAATCTTGCCACCATAGATTCGGCAGCTTTGATAAAAGTGTAAGTTTAAAAAAAATATGCTGTATTATTTAGCTATTACTGATGATAGGTCAGATTTTCGATGTTCAACAAACCAACATATTTATTTTCATATTTATGAATATTGGATTCTAACAATTGGCAAAAATTCAGAGATTTTTCATTATTTTCAGTGCATCCGATGCCCAATTCGAGGTGAAGAAATTCGAGCAACTCATATATTATATCTACAACGCTCTCGATATGAGAGGCGAGAACTCATTCGATTACACTATCAAGCGCAGTATCGATGTGCTGCGCATTCGTCACAAAGACAGCGGCCTCGATGACATACTCACTGAAGGTTACGACATACACAAGAAAATCATGAACATGGTACATAGCAAAACTCATGACGAAAGAACCAAGATATTAACAGCACAATTATCTCTTCTAACGAGCTTTATTATGAGTAAATTGATGTCTGAAATCAAACAGATGGATCACGTGACTAAGTATCGTTTGAAAATAAAATATATCGAAGAGGATATCAGGTTATTCGATGCCCTTTTGGGCGCTTTTTACTTCCATGGTCTGGTAACTGGGAATATCACCCATCAGGGAACTATTGACAAGCCTTCTCAGGTGGTTTATAGTAAGTTGAAGCCAGATTGCGGGATAATGAACGTGCATCCCCATTGTCACGTAATTAGGGCGTACAGAGAGGCGACCGCTGAACGTATTGCGAAGTACAAGCTTGGAAATACATACAGGCCTAACGAACCGACTTACGATAGTTTTGCAAATGTAAGTACCCATTTCCTTAACACTCATAACTGAGTTTTTATACGCATAATTTATACACTTGTTATTATTGGTATATTACCTGGATATTTTTTGTTTTTTTTAGGAATGCAGACATTTCGTCAAATCAGTACTGACAGCTAAAACGGTACTTGAAATTACTAAGAACTTGCTGAACACAAGCAAGAATCTTTATAAAGAGATAGTTAAAAAGTCTGATACCGCGGCCGTGATCCGTGCAGCGCAATCAGTGGTCAAAGAAACTCAGTCTTGGCTGTTTTCAGTCAACGCGTTTTACAGGAAAATTAACATTTACAGCGAAGCTATACCTGACTTGACAAAGCAGTTACAAAGTGCTTTATCTCAGCTCATTTATAGTACGACTAATATGAATGATTTGATCAGTGAGTTAATGGTCAAAGTTGAGGTAGGACAGAATCTTAATCGGGTCGTCGCCGATTTGATGGTGTTCCCCAATGGTATAAGGAGTTTGAAAATGAAAGAGGATTATTTGAGTCGATTCCTGTCGCAAAGATTTGTGCAAATGTTGAAGCGCAGTGTGTATGCTGTTAACAATGACATGTCTGCTGTAGATATGGCGAATATCCAGTAAGTATTTGTTTTGAAATCCAATTTGCAGTGCAGTCTGTAAAAATGTGAAAAATCTGTGCTAGCATGATACTATCTCACCTATGTCACTTTTAAAACCCTTTCTTTATGTGGCGATCAGAGTCAAAATATTTACACCGTTAATATTTACACAAAATACAAGATTTAGTAGCACAAACATTGTAGACTTGCCTATATAACACACGTAACCTTTTTTTCTTTTCCACAGAGTTCTAAAAATGAATCTAGCCGAGATCCGCATGTATTGCACAGCGCTGGATGCAATCGACCCGACTATGATGAATACTATGATGATCACACTGGACGCCATAGTGCAAGCCTGGGAGGAACAACAGCGAGAGATCGAGAAGAAGAAACAGGATGACGAGGCGTTGTATATTACTAAGTAAGTGTACACGGGATTTTAATGGCCTATTTTGTAGATATTAGTATGGCCAGTAACATCCACTATTATGGACGGATATAGGTTATAAACGCAAATAATTCCATCCTATCTTATTTAAGTACCCCTAAAGTAAGCCTTATGTATGATTTCCAAAACTTGATATCCTGATCCGTATTTAAATCTACAGATTGCTGTTTCTACAGTATGTAATACATGTTAGTACCTGTTTTTAGCTCAGAATAAGAGTAATACACATTGACCGTTTTGAGAACTAAGTTCCTATTAAAATGTTATGTGTATACTTCAAAACGTGTCTGAAATCACCTACCTTCTCCCAATATTGAAATGCACTTTTGAGGATCATATTTAATGACACTTCATTCTATCCAGTGACTAATTTCAAATCTTCACTACAGATCCAAATGCGAAGATGAAGACGAAGACGCAATGGCTCGCGAGGAGATATCAGAAATGTTCCCGTCTTATTCCGACCAAGATTTCGCCGAATTCAAACCCCCAACATTAGAACAAGTACCAATAAAACATAGCACTGAAAAGCCTAAACTAAAACTCCTTGTAACTCCTGAAGATGTATCTCTGGTTTACAAATGGCATTCGAATGTCGTTCGCAATATGACGTTAGCGGAATGGTTACCCGCCCGAAAGAGCGTGGTCGGTAATGATGTTATCAGTGCGTTTGTTCAGAGGTATCCCATATTTAGTAAGATGACTTATAATATGTGGCAAGGATTGGATGCGGAGATTGAGGGTGCTATTTCTCCCGGTTTGATGTTACTTGTTGCTCAGATAAAGGCGAAGGTCGATGGAGAGGGTAAGATATTACTCATAGATTTTTGAATTATTTTTTTATGCTAAAGGACCTCTTTCAAATACAAATTTTGTTGTAGAGTCTTCAAGCAAGGTAGATTTCTACAGATCCGCTTGGGTCTCTGAGACAAAACAATGCGTACCGTTACTGCATAGAGTGAGGGATAATACCAACGAACTGCTGGCTCAATGGCCTGATTTCCCCACTTTGAAAGAGGTAAGGCATTAGCTTCTAATGATCTTGATACTTGACATACTCTATCTTAGAAGAGAATGGGGAAATATACTCGTTTGTAATAGATGTATAAATAGATAGATAAGACATTTATTCAACAAAAACAATAACAGACTCAAACAGATTGATAAAAAAAATAAAACAAATATGTAATGGGCTAATTAATTTTACTTGACTAATAAAGGTTTGACTATAAACTTACTTATATATGGTAAGTCTTGTGTAGTCGTGGTAAGACAATGCAATGTGAACGGACGTTAAGAATGGTTTACACCGTCTGAATTTTTTGTCTTTTTCTTTTGTGTAACTATACACAGCGGGCTAGAGAGCGCTATATTAACTTGTTTCCTGTGGATGGAATATAAATAAGTTATAAACCATCTACGTCGTACGTATCTATATTATATTTTTTCCTATATTTCAGATAATGATAATTGTAAACAGAATCCTAAGCTTCCCAGTGACGAGTCCTGTCAGTCGTTTTCTCACTGGCTTAGAGTTACTTCGGGATAAAATCGAGGAGTGGAACAAAAATGCCCATAAGGGCAACAATATGATCGAAGTATCTTTAGCCGTGGGACAACAGATTATAAACTGGAGAAAATTAGAAATGGCTCATTGGAAGGAGTGTTTGAATAACCTGTATCATCGGTAAGGGAAAATGAACTTTATTGCAAAAGTGGGAAGGTTTGATTTAGACTGAGTAGTGTTTACAGAATTTAATTGGGGGACTTTATTTGGTTTCATGGGTATTATTTTTATTTTTTTCACACATTTTACTCAATACTCATTTCTTTAATTGAGTATTGATTATTCTATGTTAAGTATGGAACGCAACAACTTGTATTCATTAAATCAGCAGTTTTCAAATGTCAAAACAAAAGACGCTTCATCACTTCTTATGTGTTTTTGCTGGGAAGAAGTATCAATCATTAAATTATGACAAAGTGTATGATGTTATTCAAAAGAAAGTTGTTAATGGTATATTTTTCTTTCCTGTTACATTCTCAACACTATTCACAGGAAACAAGCCGAAGCCCACAAGTATTGGTTCTACCTTTACTCCGTAATCAAAACCTACTTGAATGAAATGACATCAGACCCGGTTGAAGCTGATCGCGTCATATCTGTGCTGAAAGACTTCATGGAAAAGTCTAACTTGGCCGAGTATGAAATACGACTGGATATCATATTCGTGTACCACTGCCATTTGGTGCATATGAAACCTACTGATAGACGAGGTAAGGTTCAATTTTGTTTGTGTTTGTTAATGACATTGAGATGGTAAGAAGTGAGTGACTGGTATCATATAGGATGAGTTTGCAGAAGGTAGATAAATTGAGTTTGCTTGAAATGTGAGAGGTGTGAAGAAACTTTTTTTCTTTGGCGATAGTGTTTTACTGGACTGCAGTAAAAATATAAAAACAAAGAATAATGACGGTAAAAGTAAAGATAAAAAACGAATCAAACTGATTGCTGTTTAGTACATCCTTTTTGTACAAATGTATTGACAACTCAAGAGTAAAATATGTTTTTTTTTACTAATGGCTACTTCATAAAAAATATTGTAAAAACCTGATATTTCAGACGAACTAATCTCAATCCTATGGAACACATACAACTACTACGCACAATTCAGTGCTCAAGTAGCTGCCCACATCAAAGAGAAACGAGCCCCCATAGAGAAGAAGTTGCGTGATTTCGTCAAGATCTGCACGTGGGACCGTGACCTTAGTTACTGGAGTGTAAAGGACACGGTCGAGAAGGCTCATAAGGCGCTTCATAAGCATACCAAGGAGTTTGAGGTTTGTAGTGAAAATATACTCTGTGGCAGCTGTTTTGACAGCTGTCATGTCTGTGAATTCACTTGAAATGTTATAAAAATATATTATGCTAATTATAGATTTACGGTGGATTTGTATAAGCTATCTATCTAAATTTGACATTAACTTTACATCAATAGGGTATTTTAGTCTAGATGAGAAAAAAATTAAAAGTGTATTACAATGATTGTTTAGAGGAAAAGCAATCGGGAAATGTTAGTTTCACTTCGTAAGGTACATAAATATATTTTTTATTGCAGTTTAAAGTTTTTAGGTTTTTTTATCTGTCTTTGAACACTACGAAATGTCGCCGCCATGCTAATGACGTCATTACGGTAGTAAACAAAAGTGTACCTCTAAATATTATCCACATTTCCCAAAGTATTGATTCTTGAAGTAGTTAACCTATCATTAAAGAGTATATTTCATTAGATAGGTAATGTTAATACAGTTACTTACATGAAAGTGATCTTCACAAAAGTATAAACGAGATTTATCTGATAACAGTCCGGGATCTCGTCTCGCAACTTTTAACCAAGTGTTTCTCATATTTATATCCACTGGTACTTGAATCCATAATTTGTCTGGTGTTTTTACACTAGTGTTATCACATTCAGAAACAACACACCAACGATACGGAGCATAATTACTCATTATTAAAATTTTCAATACATATCAAAATATGTATTACTGACAGCTGTAGTTTGTTTACTAACGTAATGACGTCATGACCAAAAAACAATCATGGCGTCCGTTGTGTGCCGCGTTTTCGCGAAATACGCGCGAAATTTGAAATTATGATAAAACAATTAATTTATATTCGTACATAAAGTGAGAAAAAAAAATATTTTTAATTTTTTAGAGATATATTAAGACTAAAGAATTTATTTAAGATATATTTCAAAAATGCATGTAATACCCTATTATGTTCAATCTAGAAACGCAAAACTAAGACTATTCTTGTCTAAAAAAACTATGATGATAAAGTTCATGAATGAGCCATGAATCAATTTCTTTCGCAAAAATCATAATCTAGTTTGTTCCTATCATTTGTATGTCATAGAAGATCATCAAAATCTTCTCTAAATTCACCCACAATTTCCAGAATGTTCTCAAAGAGAGCGTAACAAGCTGTCTAGTAGACCACTCGACAGAAGTAGTAGGGGATCATGTCGGCCTATGGGACCGGCCCAAGCGGACCACCACCACTGCGCCGACTGGGGGCGCTTACATGATCGACGTGCTCAACCATATTGTGCTGGCTAGGAATATTAAGGTACGTTGAATTTCATTGTAAAATGGGAGAAAATTTGAATTAATTTTAGTTCTAAATTGGTACGTTGAATTTTGGTTGTAAAATAATATGGGAAAAATTTGGAATTAATTATATTTTAAGGAGATTTGCTGTAAATAGGTGTAGAATTTATGTATAGAGGGATGAAGTTAAAAATTAATCGAATGGGAGACTGAGATAAAGTTTTTGGGTTTTAATATTGGATGTATGGATACAGATGGATTCAGACTAATTGAAAACAATGTTTTAAAATTATAGATATATGGACTGAGATGGATGCTCTTTAATTACTGAATAGTTTTAATATGTTGTGTGGTTGATTTAATTAAATATTAATTCTCCACCTTTTGATGAGTTTGTTTTTATATCGTGTAAATTTTCGTATATTGAGATACTCTTCGAACTAATTTAGAAATAAAACGTAGCATGGGCTATCTTTAAACCTAACAGTAGAATATATTTTATAATATCTAACGAGGTTGCACACAGAATAATTTGACACCAATGCACTTGGATTTTTTGTGTGTATATATGCACTTTGAATATAACACATACTAATGATCCTTTTTCTTTCCAATTAGCAGCAGATGCAGGTAGTATTTGCTCGTTAATTAAATTTATGGTTGTTACTAATTATTTGACTTCTGTACACAATACTTCATTATTTTATTTATTCAATACTTTGTTTACATTCTATAAAAAAAAAAATAGAACTTGGACTTGGTTTTAAAATTAGTAGTGTGCCGTATTGCAGTATTCTAGATACAAAAGTGAACTACTTTTCTATTTTATTAAGTAATTTGTTATAGATTTTAGCTATAAAGCTTTCTTTGCATACGCATGGTAAACAAAAATGTATGAAAAAAGAAGCATGCTATACATATTATTTTATTGTGTACAGAAGTAACAAGAACGAACGTTTGTTTTTACTTAGCGGTTGTGGGGTAGATCATAAATGGCTGTAACATTAGAGTTTGTTTGTACATAGCTAACATTACCACTTAAATAAATATAACATTCATTCATCACTACTTTTTCTTACTTTAGAAATTCTTGGATGAAATTGATCGGCCTTGTGGAGCTGTCACGGAGGGCAGTCTATTGTCAAAATCGTCGTCTTTACTGAATAAAGCGAAGTCGCTGTGTAAGGATACTATTACGAATACTGGGTACCCGTCGCTTGTGCAAGCATTGGATGATTTTGTCACTGTCGTCATTGAGACTAGCACCCACTTGGGGTCTTTGGAGGTAAGAAAGATTCGTTTTTTGTTTTTAAATTATTTGTGGTGATTAGTACCCTATTTTTCACCTTAAACAATTGTTACTTTGTGAAAGGTGTATGTTGGTATCTGGTCTTTTTTTTTCGTAGAGGTACATTTTTGCCCCACGTCCCTTGGGAACTACTTCACACACCTGAATAAAAATCTTATATTAATCTTTATATTAGATCCTGAGATTAGCGCGTTTTTTTTTTTAACGACGTCAAAAATCATCAAATGACCCCTCAAGCTGTGGGTTAGCAGCGGTGAGGGAGTGTCAGATTCTTACTGACTAAAAACCGTCGTGTTCCGTCGAAGGCCTTTTATGTACCGGAGCCGCGGTATCTCTTTCGAACAACCCGCAGCCCCGGCAGGTAATTAGCGCGTTCAAGAAACCTTAATGTTACTTTTGATCGTACTACTGCCCGATACTGATTTCTAATCACTTCTTATTCTAAATCAACTACTTCTTACACCATTTTCTTCAATTATTACATGGTTTTTCTGTTACACCAGGTTGACAGCACCCTTCCCAAGGAAAAACAGCAATCTCAAGCGAAGAACTTCGTGCAACAAAAGCGCAAAGCTCTCGCCGATCTATTCAAGTATTTAACTAAACTCGGCCTAAACTACCGCACTGGTTTAGTCATACTTAATGCGGCTGATAAGGAATTGTATGATTTTACAATACCGCCCGTGGATTTGGAAGCCGCTATGGGCTATTTGAAGGGCAGGTTAGTTATTTATCTAATTAAAAATGTAAATGTTTTCCATGTTTTCATAGTTTCCATATGTTTCTATGCTTTTGCTTGTTCTGTTTTGTGTTTTTATGCGTCACAAACGCGAATAGATGTTTGAATTAAATTTAAAATTATTGGAAAATACTTATGGCCTTTCTTATGAGATGGGAAGTCATCACAAGATCTTTACCGCTGTGGGTGCAGCGTGAGGGAGTGTCAGACTTTTACTGACTAAAATCCACCATGTTCCTTTTGGAAATATTTGTGTAAAAGGACCACGGTTACAATTTTCTCTCTATTTTGATTTTTTTACGAACTTTGATTAACATAAATATTAAACAAATATTGTATTTTCAGACGTTGCGACGCCTCCCTCTTGCTCCTATGGTCTGGTTGTGAGAAGTACTTCCAGAAAAACATAGCTCGGCACAGGATCCTAACCCAGGCGTTACAATCACCACATCAAGACTTAGGTCTGCAGAACATTGAGCGGTGCAAAGGATTTGCCGCCCAGTTACTGGTAAGAATGCGTAGTTTTATATATATTTATTACTAAATTTTGACATCGGTTTCATCCGCTTCTTGAGGGAAACTACTTCCCGAACCTGGATAAAAAGGGTCTATATAAGCATCAATATGTTATTATGATACTATATTGCCAAGTTTCATCAAAATCCGCACAGTTGTTTGAGTGTGAAGAAATAAAAAATATACACGGTGTGATCATGTGGTTCATAGGTGTATATTCTTCTTCTTGTATATTATGTTTTTATAAATATATATGATATGTAATTATAAATTAACTAACAAAACATGCATATTAAAACAATTCATTTTCTTCCTCAGAAAATGACGAATGTTCAAAAAAAATCCATCTCGAAATATTCGCGATACCTCTGCGATTTGCGCAATATCACAACAAACTTAATGAACGCTCTCGAAATCGATAACACAGAGAGTAACATATCCAAGGTTAACACTAAGATTGCAATGATCAATGAATGTTATGCCAACGCTGGCATTGTTCTAGAACAATTCTACTTAGTCCTAAAATCTTTCCCCGAAAAGGGACTTAACGTTGAAACAGAACCACATTTTGATAATGTTCTATCACACTCCAAAGTTGTTTGTTGCTCCAAAAATAGTGACGAATGGCTTGAGCTGAAGAAGAAAATAAGCATTCTCATACATAATGTTAATAAGCAGAAGGCTGCGTTACAAAAGATTATTAAAACCATGCCTAAAGAAATTGGCGATGATGATATAGTAAGCATTGATTTAATCTCTCAAGCCCATATTGATCTAGCACAACATTGTACGACCAATTTGATAAACATGATCAACGATATCCAAGGCTTGCTCCAAGACTATCATTTTAAAATTAATCTTGACTCCTGTCAACCAACCCCATCCCACCCTCTTGTGAAGAGCATTATAAAACTATCGAGTTACTTAAAGTTAACTGTCAATGAACTCTTCAAAATGGATGAAAAAGTTGATAAGCCTGAAGAGCAACCGGACGAAACAGAGGTGCTAACTAGCCATGATATTGTTGTTCAAACTGAAGATTTGATAGCAACCATGCTCCTCATTATACAATCGTTGTACAAGAAACATTTGCCGGATGACACCGCAGAAAACGCAGAAGTTATAAAAGCTATCGATGAAATTATAAGGTGCGAAAAAGAGGAATCCCAAGATATAGTTGAAGACAAACATCTGAAAGAACGTTTACAAGACAATCTAGCAAATGACACAAGAATGTTGCAATTACAAAGATTGGTATATAAATCACAGATATTACTTGCTAATTACACCAAATATATGGTCAATGGTAATGATATGACTGAAGTGAGGAATGTGGTGATGAGGTTGGTGCCAATATTGGAACAAACTATGTTGTTTGTCCAATACTTCATCACGCAGAAAGTGGCTGTGCACAGAGTATCGTGTAAAATGCTGTCTGTGTTGCTGAAGATATTCTCGGACCTGGCTTCTAAAGGGTAAGTTTTTATATGTCAATCGTGAAATTAATGTAAACTCAAAAATATATATCTGCCGTATCAACTGAATGCAATAAAGTTGATGTTTCTGGTAGTACCTATATACAATTTTCATTGAATTCTTTTTGCCTTTTGAACTTTGTCTGATTTTGGATTTATTCTAGTTTCTGCAAGCCCGGAGATCTGGATATGGAAGAAGGCGAGGGCGAAGGAGGTCCCGGTAAACTGTCGGGAGGCATGGGACTCGGAGAGGGAGAGGGCCAAAAGGACGTCTCCGATAGAATCGAAAATCAGGTACGAAAACTCCAAAAGAGTCTTATAAACTGTTGATCATTTACGGCTTCAGTCTCAGTTAATTTACTCACTAGATATTACCCTTTTACAAGTAATGTTAAATTACTATCTTTCATAAGCAAACGGACATGTAGGTAGAATACTGGGAAAGACCGTTACTGATCTTCGACAGTTGTAAATCTGACCAAATGTGTAGTTACATTATGTAGTGCAGAATCAAATAGCAGGCCTTGAAATTAAAAGATAAATTGTTATAAGTAAATGCTGAAAGTATTTGATTATTCCTACAGGATCAACTAGATGACGCCCGTCGTCCAGGTGAAGAGAAGAACGAAGAAAATAGAGATTGTAAAGAGGAAGAGAAGGGAGTCAACATGACTGATGACTTCGATTCACATCTGCAGGATGTTGATAAGAAAGGTACGGCTACACTAAATATTTTGCTTGCAAGATCTAAATAAGCTTGATTATATATTTTGTATTTAATGAAGGTAGTAAAATATCTACCCGTATTATACATGTCTGTGTAATTGTTTTAGAAGGTGAACAATCAGAACAAGAGAATGACGAAGATGACGCTGACAAACAAATGGGTGAAACCGACAATGCCGCTGAAAAGTAAGTTGAAGACATATTCCCTTATTTCCTTAATTCTTTATTAAGTGTAAGAAATCTGATATTAAATATTTGCACCAATGAACATAATGTACCTAACTGAGAGCATATACCTAAAAATTCCTTATTCCTCAACAGACTTGACCAACAAATCTGGGGCTCAGAAGATGAAGAAGAATTAGACGAGGAACAAGGTCAGAAGAAGGACAAAGAAGAGAAAGGTAAAGGTGAAAGCACGGGCGAGAAAGAAATGTCTGCCAAAGATAAGGAAGAAGAACAAGGTACCGATGACGGCGCTGATGGCAAAGATAAGAAGCAGAAGAAAGATATCAATGAGATGGACGAACAAGAGGTTGATGATGATCATGTAAGTTTCCCTTTAAAGTTAGAAATAATGGCTGCTGCTTTCACTAGCTGTAGTTATAAAGACAAATAAATAGTATCGCATGTGTCCGCGATACAATTGTAAAGTTCGCCAAAGGCGAATGGCAGGCTTGTATGGGACTTTAGTACCGCTAATAAAATTTCGTGTTTTGGGATATTTTTTGTTTTAATTGGTGGGTAATATGATAGACAAGCCCTTTGTAAATTCTTAGATTTTTAGAACTTGGGAAGTAAAATCAGTTTTGTTTTTTAAGGTTATGTACTACAATGTACCCATGTAGGTTGTTTTATCTAGGTACATAAACATATTAAACATTGTTATGGTAATAAAATAAATGTTCTACCTAGCTTGTCTCTTAATCAACAGTAAATAACTGAACAGAGGCTGAAAGATTTTCTTTACCTGTCAAGAAAATAATTGCCAATACAAAAAAATATTGATGGTGAAAATAGTTTATTTGATTAAATTGTTAATTATTAAGATAGTATGCAATAATTAATTATTTTAAGGTATAATATGTAATTCGTTAATAATAATTTACTGTTATTTCTATTTTTGAATAATTATTTATCATTTCGAGCGTCGAATTACTTGAATCTTTTAATTGGTATAATTAATTAATCCAGAATTCTAAAAATACTACACTAACATGAAAATAAATGGCTTAGTAGCCTTAATAATTGGTACAAATTCTATAACTGAACAACAAAAAAGTATGCGGTACGAAATCTGCCGTTCGCCTTTATGTAGTCACGTCATATTGTCCGAGTCGTTGTGCACATACTATTTTTAGTTGTTAGTAGAAAGGACTCGTACTAGAAATTAATTGTGTACTAAAGTATTGTAAGTTGTTATATTATAAAACTATTCATTTTACAGACTGATGCTTATCATGGAAACCAACCGAATTATCCTGAGCCCGAAGATTTCGAGCTGCCTGAGAATATGGACGCGGAAGGTGAAGAGCCTGGGGATGATAATGTAAGAATTTGTACAAATATATTTGTTAATGCATTGCAAAAATAGGCCTTAATGTCATAAGTATACAGTATGATATTGGTAAGCAAACATATGAGTTTAATGTTAACTTTAGATACATAACTCCTAACTACATACAAAACATATACGAATGTATTTGTTTTGTACTTTCAAAATAATGACCTATATCCGCTTTTAATTTTATCTTTTATATTTATATTTTAATCTATCAGTAGCACGCATTGGACATAAACTTTACTGTAAATTTCAAGTCACTTATCTAGTAGTATTTTATTTTTATGAAACAGGAGGGTGAAACAGAAACTGAGAATCCATTTGACATCGACGTAATGAAAGAGAATTTACCCGAAGAGGAGCAAAAGGAAGGGGATGATAAAGGTGAAGATGGTAAAGATAATAACAACGGTCTCGAAGTGTCCAGTGATGAGGAGGACGGAGGGGATAAGGAGGGAGATGAGAAGGAGGGCGAAGAAAAGGATGGTGGAGATGATAAGGTATGTACAAGATTTTATATAATGATAAGGTATGTTCATAATATACAAGAAACATTTAGAAAAAATAAACATTATGGAGGATAAATCATCATTTCATTTATTGTCTTTAAAACGTATTTAGAAAATTATATTAAATGCTATGATTGAAATAATATTACTTGAAAAAACGTATTTAGAAAATTATATCAAATGCTATGATTAAAATAATATTACTTGAACTTTTCGTTCATGCAGTATAGTAACAACAAAATCAATATTGGATTAAAAAAACTTTCAATTTTATACGTTTTCTGTTTAAATACTTGATCTAAATGCCCCCCAGGACAAAGAAGAGGACCCCGAAAAGCCAGGGCAAGAAGAAACTCCTCAAGAAGAAGAGGAGAAAGATGGTGCTGAAAAAATGGACACAGACGATCCAGCCGACCAAGAACAGACAGAAACTCCTAACCCCGAACAAGACGAAAAAGAAGAATTACCTAAAAACCCTGACAGTATCAACGAAGATGATGAAGTAGAACAGAAGAATCAAGAAGCTAATCCTCAGGCTAATCCGTCGAACAATGATCCGACTGCAGAAGATAGGGCGGAGAATGCACAAATGGATAGAGGCACGGATGATAACGTTGAGACTAATGCTGAACAAGCAAAGGATGAGGAGAGTGAACCTGTTGTAAGTATTTCAAGTGTTAATTTTTGTGGAGAAAATAATTGATGTTGAATGAAAGAGAAACTATTGCCATCATTCAAGACTGTCGTTTTCTTAATAGTGCAGTTGTATTTTTGTGTGTCTACCTATTATGCTGTCGTCATTTCTAATGCTTCATATTTCCTCGAAGACTTGTTCTTATCACCAATATGTTGTGTCAATACACCTCAATAGCTTTTCTTTTGACACTCTGTCAATACTATGCCATCATGTCTTGCAGTCAAGATCATAACTGCTATGGTCAAATAATCGTGACCAGCAAGAAATTCCAAGAGATATTATGTTAATACAACCACAAAAGCAACTCCTAAAAATCCTTTATTCAACAGGAACAAACCCAAGAGCAAGTTGGCGAAGAAAAACAATCTACAGGTCGATCAGAACTCGACGACAGTGACAAAGGTCACCGCGGACAGAAGCAAGCGGCCAGTCGCGCCGACCGCTCGCAGGAACAACAAAAGAAACACGAGAATAAACCCGGCAAGACTGACCAGGAGAGAACTCTCGGTAAGTACCTAATATTAAAGAAAATTGGGAGGATTGATCAAGGTCACCGCGGTCAGAAGCAAGCAGCCAATCTTATGTTGTTCCTACAACAGAAGAAACACGAGAATAAACCCGGCAAGACTGATTAGGAGAGAACTCTTGGTAAGTACCTAATGTTAAAGGAAATTGGTGGGATTGATAAAGATCACGGCGGTCAAAAGCAAGCAGCCAGTCGTAGAAACAAACTCGCAGTCGAGTAGAGCTTTCGCAGGAGTATGAAGTGAGAGGTCTGCTCGACTGCGAGTGTGTTTCTTTTGTTGTTCCTACAACAGAAGGTTGAAAACTGAAGAAAACATTTTTATTATTATTTTGGCTGATTTGAAGGTACCTATTATCTTCATTTGAAGAGCTGTTGAGTTTATTGTCACCACGCCCCATGCCCACAGAAAGATGCCCACTTGTAGTATGGCTACCCTACTGAACAGTTTGCCGAACAAAATCGCATTGCAAGCACACAAAACTGCGATGCGATGCGGCGTCGAATGTTGTCTTGGAGTCTTAAGTTCATGAAGCTTCTTGTGTTTAAACCCAAACTATTTTTATATTAGGTGATGTAAACGAGAAGAAACACAAACAGTCTCGCACGCTTAACGTGGAGCGTGAAGAGGACGCGGAAGATGGCGGTGACAATGACGAAAATGCTGACAAGGACGCCGATGCCTTCCAACACGTTAAGCAAGCTAAGAAAGATGATTTGCAGGTAAATTATTAAAACAATGACATTTCGGCGTAAATTAAAAGTAAGGCAGTAGAATTGATACAATGTTGTCAACTGTCATCAAAGACAATAATTTGCATGCCGTGTATTGGGCCACCATAAATTTATATACCATCATATTTGTAACATACATTTTAGGCAAAAACATGATTTCTACTTCTAGTAGGAGTTGCTAAGAAACATGTTTGATAAATGTTTCACGGACATAACGCTATACCTATCTCCCTAAAAAATTAGCTTAGCCACAATTGAGCTAAATTTTGAACGTTTTAAAGGTGTAAAACAATTTAGTAATACCTCTTTGAAAAATAAATCTTATGTTTGGTTTCTAATGTCTTGATGTTGCGCATTTCAAAAGGGCATAGTTAAAAACCTAGAACATTTTTTTTCGAATTATGCTAAAACAACGTTGAATCTATGTAGGCATTAGACGCGGCCACAAAAGAGCAGGCTGATGAACAGCCGACATTGCAACAAGAACAAGACGATCAAGAGGCTGAGAGGCCTACAGAAGACGAAGATGTCAGCATGGCCGTTGATGAAGAAGAATTGCAGGTTAGTTCCAAATCACACTCAACGAAACATCTGCAATATTTCGTGGAACAGCAATACCGGAACCGTAGACAAAATAATAGTTGTGGAACATGTTTATTCCTCTATTGTCTTAAACAAATTCTTTGACTTAAGATAAAAAGT
Organism: Helicoverpa zea; assembly: GCF_022581195.2. Taxonomy (NCBI): domain Eukaryota; kingdom Metazoa; phylum Arthropoda; class Insecta; order Lepidoptera; family Noctuidae; genus Helicoverpa; species Helicoverpa zea. The sequence goes on from NC_061468.1 coordinate 7,451,392, forward strand.
TAAATAAGTGTGGAAATTAAGTTAGTTTCCTACATGTACCTTCAACATTTCCTTAAATACGTGTTAAACGTCTTTTTAACTTTTTGAAATAAAACCCTTTATGTACTTGTTATAAATACTACATGCATACATCGATGATATCATCAAATACGCTCGTCAAGTATTAAGGACCAAAATTATCAGTTTTCGAACATATCTTTGAAAATACAGGTCGAAAAAGCCGAAGAACTAAAACCAGAGAAAATGAATGAAGGCAAAGATAAGGAAGAAGATAAGCCGGGTAGTAAGAAAGAGGGCGGGGACGAGGCTACTGGCGAGACTGGCATCGAAGTGGAAGGAGATAGGGTGGTCACTGAACAAGTGCCGAGGGGATCTGATACTACTTACCATACTAGGTAAGTTTTGGTGAATAAGAGGAGTATTTGTTTAGGGCAAAGATTCAAAAGTACTACTAGTGATTTTGATAAATTTTAATGACATTGCCAAAATGACACCAAAGTTGCATGCCAGAGGTAGTTTTTTTGTTTGATTTCAATTCTCTTCTCTTCCTCCTGCCCTGTTCCCAATTTATTTGGAAATTTGATTTGATTTCAATTCGAAAGGCATTAAAAATACTCAGGTATTACTCGGACGAAGAAGTCTAAAGCTTTGGTTTCCTAGGAAAGTGGTGCAGTCATACAGCGGCCGTAATACAGCGGTGAATTACATCACTAGAACGTTGTCTATGTAATCAAAATGGGGCGGTTTCCTGGAGAGCGGTAACTGACACCGTAACTTCAAAAGCCATTTGCATGACGGCCGTCTTGTCGGTGTCAGATGGTTTGGTGAACGTTTTATTGAAAGCGGTGAAGCTTTTTTAATACGTATTTGTGTTTTTTTTTCGGAACGTCAAAAAATGAGTCCCAACTCTTGAAGCAGCGAGGACGACGAATATATTATATAAAAAGTAAAGATTATAGAAAAAGTCAACGACGGTGTGATAAAACGCTAATTGTCGGCACCGCTTTCCTAGGAAACCAAAGCTTAAAGCCATAGTTTGTATTCAATGTTCACTTGTTTTACGCTTACTTCATGCATTCCGCGACCTTGGTTGTAGCAGTTGGACCGTGCTCACGTGACTTTTCATTGTTGACAGTCATGACATGCGTTTGTATGGTTGGTTTAACTTTCACGTCTATCTCCCTAGGGTGAACACCTCCCAAGTGCAGTCTGAAGATTTAACCATGGAGGAATACATGAGCATCCGTCAGTGGCTGCAGAGTGGGCCGACTCAGGGCAGCAGCTCGGCGGGGGTGTGGCGGTCGCTGTGGCGCGACTCGTCGGCCGCGGCGCGAGCGCTGTGCGAGACGCTGCGCCTCGTGCTCGAGCCCACCGCCCGGTCCAGGAGAGCTGGTGAGTGTGCAGCACATAAGCAGGCAGGGGCTGCATAGTGGGCCTGCCAAAGATGAGCAATAACAGCCGGGAACTACAGTTTATCGTGCCCTCCGAAACATGGTCATTAGTATCCAAGATACATGTAGAAGTATGTACATACAAACGTAGAAAAGTTGCATTGGTACTTGACCTGACCTGGAATCAAACCCACACTATTGTTAGGATGATTCTCTACCCACTAGGCCACCATGACTCCCACTCACTGAAACTTACTCCTCTTCTCTCAAAACTCACTGTCTCTAACACAACACAATACCCACAGGTGACTTCCGAACGGGCCGCGCGATCAACATGCGCCGCGTCATCCCGTACATCGCGTCTCACTTCAGGAAGGATCGCATCTGGCTGCGACGCACCAAGCCCGCTAAGCGCGAGTACAAGATCGCTATAGCGGTCGACGATTCTAGCTCCATGTCAGATAATAGGAGCAAGGAGTTGGCGTTTGAGAGTCTGGCTCTTGTGTCGCAGGTTTGTGTGTAAATCGAATTATTAGTAAAATTTATAAAATTATTAATTTGGTAGGAAATATACTTGATGAGACTTGCAAAGCCGTCTGTATCGTTATTGCCTCAAAGTAAGCTCTAATTTAACCTTTCGATGTAAATAGAGCGCTAAGAAAAGTAGATTTGATTTCATATATACATACTGCAATCAGGATTATATAATATCACCTTTCTTCGCATATTTCCTGTTGTTTAAATAAAGTGTGTAATGGAGCTAGTATGAATATCATTGTCATTCAAAATCATGGCATTAAATTAATCACTTCTTTATTTTTTCCATAGGCATTGAACCTTCTCGAATCCGGCGACCTAGCCGTCCTCAGTTTCGGCGAACAACCCAATCTTCTCCACCCATTCACCGAACAATTCTCCGAACATTCCGGCTCGAAGATTCTAGAACAATTGCGCTTCGAACAAACGAAGACTAGGATTGCACAACTACTTGATTTCTGCACTGTTTTGTTCGAAGAACAAGCCGTTAGAAGTGATGCGCTGAACGCTAAGCTTCTTGTAATTGTCAGTGATGGCAGAGGCATTTTCTCTGAAGGAGAAACCAGGGTGGTGCACGCTGTGAGGAGGGCTAGACAACAGGGAATATTCTTGGTTTACGTGATCATTGATAACCCGGATAATAAGGTGAGTTTCTTTTACATTTTGTGCTTTCATTATGTACCGAAACTATAAGATTTTTTTTTATGTATATAAAAAAATATGCGGTTCTTTTTTATAGAGTGATTGAAGAGGAAGGTTTATATGTAAAACATCCATTAAATAGTGGAGAAATAATATTATTTTTGAGGTTTATTGCAATCGTGCGATGCCGGGGCGGGTCGCTAGTTTACTATAAAGTATTTAATTTATTCTGTCAATTTAATTTCAGGATTCAATCATGGACATCAGACGCCCTATGCTAGATCCCAGGACGAACGCGCTGACGGGCTTCGTATCGTACTTGGACACATTCCCGTTCCCCTTCTACTTGATCCTCCGCGATATGTCCGCCCTGCCCAAAGTGCTCGGCGACGCTCTCCGACAGTGGTTCGAGCTGGCCGCTAATACTGCCAACTAAGATATTATAGTCATTTAGATATTAAGAAATATACTTATACAATCACGCCCTTATCATATTGGATAGGCGATATTAACATAGGTGTCTATTTAACCAATTTTTGCTGAAATTGCTCAATGTTAGTATTGAAGTATTCATATCATGTTTAAATGTCTCCATTATATTGATAAATCAATGTTGTATTCCATAGAATTAATTCCATAATCGATTTCAAAGATACATTTTGTCATTAACTTAATAATAATTACGATTAATCTCCATTCATATTCAATGTGTAGCCCGTTTCATTGCTATTGGATGTTCAAAGGAAGTTACCAGCCGAACAAACGGCATTGCAAGTATAAATGAGTCTAGAAAAAGTGAAATAGGGCCTTTAGTATTAACAATAGAACATAGTAACCAGTGTCGCTATACAAGACACATTTTGTCATTTCTCTTTTAAAATTAATCATACATTTACAAACAGTCAATTGGATTCGAGATCAATCATGAGTAGGATAAGCTAAAATGATATTAAAATAAGTCAATCAGGACTTAAAAAACTTTTGAAAGGTGTGCTTGTATCGAACTGTGATTTGAGGACTGGTAAACGACTGCTATAAGCAAAATTACTTTACATACGTATTGTATGACCTTTTGGAAATAAATGTTGTCTGACAAAGTCTTGTTTCATTTTACTCCCCAAGTTCCCTTTGCATAGTATTTTGACAAGCATCTTTTTAAGGCCTGAAACTGCGTTAAGCGGGCACCCGCGCGGTTTCATATAAAAGTGCTCCGTCGCGGGGACCAGCGCGGGTGTCGCCATGGAGTCCACCCGCGTAAACACGCGACGGTTGCCATCGCGGGCGCCCGCTTAACGCAGTTTCAGGCACAAAATCATTTTATTAGAATTCTACATTGCTAATTAATTACCAAGTCAACCACAAATAACGAGTGCCTGAATTATACTATACTAGCGGTCGCCCGCGTACAATTTTTTTTTATTGTAAGCGGGCTAGGAACTAGTACCTATATTTTAAATGCCGTTTATTATTTTCCGAGAGTTGATCAACAACCTAGAAAATTGATCAACTTTCGCGTCTTGTTATTTTCCGGTGACATATACACTCTTTGAACTGCCCTATGTATTTCCTTATGGACACTACTAACTCCCCTATGTATTTCCTTATGTACTCTATGAACTCCCCTATGTATTTCTTTATGTATGCTCTTTGAACAAACTCTTCAGCTTTATAATATTACTTTCCATGCAAGATATTTATTTATATTTCCAGGAATTCGGGTAACAATAGAAACCAATAATTTTAAAAAATATTATATTTGTCAACTGAAAATTAAACAATATCTTATCAACATAATTTTTCACTTACCAGTATTACGGGAATTAACACAACTTGTGTAAATCTTTAACATTTAGGCCTATGTTAAATTAATAAATAATTTCTTTACGAATTGTCTTGCATTATAGATGGTGTTGCAAGCTTCGTATTAAATTCCTAAACTTAAAAACCATGTTTCAAGGAAACAAACTTAATGCACCTCTTATTATCTAAAACTCTAATATACATACAAATCTAAAATTAGTTTGGATTGTATACAATTTATTTATGAAATGTGATGCTACTTAGAAATGTAATAGCAGCAAATGTGTAATTGAACATTCTTAGTATACGTGGACATCACATAGTGGATTTAATAGTTGTTTTCAAGAAGTTGTCTTTTAAATCTGTACGCTCACGTACAACACATTTATGCTGCAAAGTAGATACTATTAAAAATAAATTTTAAATTTCCCAATTCCCCATTAGTAGAAAAATAAATTAATTTAGACCGTTTTTGAAGTTCATCTCTCTCACACCGTGGAATGTGTAGCGCACGAGCAAGCACATTGTGTTATGTATTGAAGGAAATGCACATGTTAACAAAATGGTGTTATGGAGGCAAAATATAAAATTATTTGTACCATATTACATTTCCAAGGTGCGGCTAAAGTATTACAATGCTTGATATTAAACATATCCAACTTCTGCCGTCAATTTAAAAAGGGAGGCAAGTCTGCTGAAAGCTCATGATGGGGTAGGCAGTTTGAAAAGTGTCTATTTCGACATGGTATCATAATACTAAGTACTATGAATATTATAATTGGGTATTAAAACATGGTTATAGAGGGACACAAGACAAGCACCAGTTTATATGTAAATCTGTTAGAAAAACTATACAATTTAATTTCAGACTTGCTTCCTTCATTAAAAAGGCGGCGACTTTCGAAAAAGCAATAATAGTTCTATATAATAAAGTTTACAATAAAATAAGCTTAACATAACATATGTAAAATATTAATATGTTGACATAACATGACTAAGCCTAAAATATTGTTAAAAACGTCTTATAACCATGATGTCTTACTATCAAATAATAAATATGATTTAATCCTAAACAAAAAAACTCCATCTCAGTTTACTTTTGAGCGGTTTAAAGCTGTTTAAAGTCCAGCGAAACATCTAGCAATTTTATTCGTTATCAAAATCATATTCCGGCGACCACGGGTCAGCCATTTTGTATAAAAGTTTTACCATTTCCTAAAGTAATCCACTATAAAGGATTTTATCTACCAATTTCTTTTCCTATTTGTAAAAAAATTCGAAGGCCATTGTGGTAAAATCGGAGACCGTCCATAGTTTGAACAAAAATATTGTTTTTGGAACTCTTGACTATGGTGTTAGACAAATGGTTATACAGGTTTGAGTACTTATTTCACACAGTGGTCCGTTGTACTGGAGAATTTATCGGTTTTAGACATTATTTACAAAAATTTCGACTATTCCTGATAGTAGAATTATTTACCTGATATTATCTGGTTTTGAAATACATCTATGCAAAGTTTAATTACAAGTAACGGGCTGCAAGTTACCAATTCAGAAGAAATTGTATAAAAGATCACAGATTTAAGTCTATTATAAATTGTTCCCGTTAACAAGTGAAGATAAAATAAAATGTTAAACAAAGGACGTTTATATGGGACTGAATGCACACAGACCAGTCTTTGAAATGGGCGTAATATTATTAAGACTCATAATATTACTTTAATATTAATATATTGTATAATTCGCGACAAACTTCTTGGCGGCTTACAGACAACTTCGGAGCATAGGCTCAGACTGACACCTAAAAATGGTTTCTGCGTAGCGACTCGCACGATGTTCCGAGCCGCCATTAAATTTGGCGCGAACTATAAGTTTACTGTCTAAACCTGTGATGGACAGTGGTCTCTTGAATCTGATTTTCACTTAGCGGAATCCTTGGACGAATGATTGTTGGTCTCTTCAGTCTTATCACTGTCACCGTAGAACTTTGGCTGTAAAATATAAACATATTAAATTATAATATCCATACAAATTGTAAGATAGTGAATTATACAGGGTAACAAAACAACATGCAGATATTTTTATGTGTGTTAATCATGAACCTTTTTGAATTGTGCCGTTCAAGATCTCATTCTTGCAATTTTTGGAGTAAAAATAAGTGCATGTAAATAGGAACCATGGGAGTGAGAATGTGTCATTGACATCTTATATATTTTAATTATTGTTGTCGTGAATAAAATCATGGAGCTTAAGTGCTTTACAATTTACAAATCTTAGTCCATTTAAGTAGTAAATATTTCTTTAATCTGGTCAAGAAAAACAAAAGACGAACACTATGTATGAGTAGAAAAAAACCAACACGACAAACGAATTAGTGAAAAACTATTTGACAAAAAAACAAAAAACCAAACAAACTCAAACACAGCGAAGAAACACACAGACAGAACAAATAAGTTAAATTAAACAAAAGAAAATGAAAAAAAAACATATAGTTTAATTCTACACAGTCATTATTTTGGTAAAACGTAAATTTCCTGAGAAATATGCACTATTTTTTGTGTGTTTCTTTACATATCGGTAATACATTTGCTTAATCAATTTTGGACCTCATTTCACACCAAGGAGATCTTAATCAAATATTATTGACGAAGCAAGTGCTTTTTTATCACAAATAAAACTGTACTAATTACATACTCTGAGAGTATTTTAAAACATTTTGTTATGGTCACTAGCAATTCTAAACTAACATCTGATGAAATGACGAGATACAGTGAATGTGAGAAGGACCAACACATCAAAAATTAACCAGTAGTTTTGTAAAAGCATGAATTCAACGCCTAAAACACTTGTACTAGACTTACACAATTTCATTTTCTATTATACTGTGGTGACTTTATTTCCGTATCCATTTTTGACACCGTTATAACTTGTAAAACCCTAGAAATAAACGATAACTTTGTACTGCGTTTCAAAACCAAGATCAGGTGTTTTACAAAATCTTAAGAATGTAAATGAGCTTATATGACCTTAGAAAGGCTAATTTTAACAAAATATCGATGATGATTAAATCAAATTTGAACCAATTTATTATAAAAATAAAACAAAAGTTCCACAGTCAATGGAGAACAGCAAACAAACGACTATTCACTTCGTAGACGAATTAAAGCTGTGTTCCGAAATTAAACTTAGTATACCGGTAAGTGCTCATGACGTCACAATATGGCGACTATTTGTGACGTCAGAAATACTGGCCAGTAACAGCTGATAATCACCAATGAACGTGAAGGCCCTACATTAAAATAGAAAGAAGGTTGTATTACCTCGTCGTGTTTCTCCTCAGCGGTGACGCGGTCATCATCGTCGTCGCTGTCTTCATCGGCTGACGAGTCGCCGCCCGAACCCGCCGTGTCTTTCACTGGTAGAAGAAAGGTTTATGTTAAAATAGTAATAATATTTATCATTAGATATAAAATCCATAAACAGTATCAAATATGTACTTGATTGTAACATGATATAGAGAATGGCCGTAGGTATACCTACTTTGAATAAAACTTAATGGCGGTGGAGCATCCACCATAGTGGGCACTAAGTGCATGCCCACATCCCTAACTACTTCTGATGTGACATTTCTTCATTTTAAGTACTCCCCTACATGTTTAATGTACTCTCTATTTACTCCCCTTACTTAATAATCCCAAGTACTTCCTCATTTTTCCTTTTTTTATTATTGTATACTACCCCTATAATAATTTATTGTCAAGGACAATGTGCCGTTTAAATGAAACCTAATTAAAAAAACTTTATTTGGACGTCAATTATTAATTAACATTGAATTCATAACGAATAAGGAAAAAGATATTATTATATAAAATATGTATTTTTGACCTCTTTCTAGGAAGTCTATATTCAATGTACTGATATAACCAGTAAGTAAATATTAGTTCTTGCCTACATTAAAGGGTTCGGGCTATGGATCGCTGATGTCTAGATAAGCTATCGACAACTTTATCTAATCGACATTTATGCTAACGTAAATAAAGCTGTAGATTGGATTTAAATGTATTAATTTTGGTTGTTGACGTTACAACTTCACGGTTTCTATCCTGCCGTCTACCTCCCAATGGTGTGGGGTCGATTCCACCAATATAGCCTTTCTAAGTTTGTATGTAATTTCTAAGTATATTTTGGACATCAATGGCTGTTTTCGGAGGACACATTGAACTGTCACAGGTATTCAGAAGCCACTAAGTTTGACAATCAGTCTTACCAAGGGTATTGGGTTGTCTGCATTACTGGGCTGAGGAGGTCAGACAGGCAGTCGCTTCTTGTAAAACACTGGTATTCAGCAGAATCTGGTTAGACTTATAGCCGACCCCAACATACTTGGGGAAAGGCTCGGGAGATGACGAGATGTATGTACTTTCCAATTTTATCTTGAGTACCAAAGGTGAAGGAAAACATCTCAAGCAAACCTGGACTATAAAAGTCTGAAATCACCAGCACAACACTCGATCCTTCTATGTGTGAGAGGAGGCCCCGCAGTAGCACTATAAAAACGGCCAATTTATAGTATATTACCTGGTGTGATGTTAGCGGTGGGCGGCTGCGCGGGCGGGCGGGCTCGCTCGCGGTTGAGCTCGTCGAAGCACTGCAGGCACACGCGCAGCGGCTTGTCGCTCTGTCCGCGCAGGATGTAGCGCTTCGACGAGCACGGCCCGCACACTACTGACCCGCATTTGCGGCAGTGATGCTGTTGAACAAAACCACAAGTTACATTATAAAGTCTGTATAAAATAATGTTATTTGTGAGATAACAGAGTATAGAAGAGTATTCAAAAAGAAAAAATGCTGCACCAACCCTAAATATAATTGGAATAAGGGTAGGAGTAACGTATTCCAAATCGAGGACAAAATACCTACACGCTAGTGTGAGTAGAGGAATTCTACCATATCATTTAGTATTCATATCTTACTGGATACTGTTATTTTAATTATGAATTCCGAGGAATAAAATTAAAATCCGAAGATACTAGAATGTAAAACCCTAAAAAGAAATATAACAAAACAAAGTACGTACGATTACTATAAATATAATTGAGCGGTAAATCCCGAAATGCAGTGATTTCCATGAATTTAGAAAGATACCTCACTTCTATCAACGGCAGTCCTGTTCCGGTGATTATCCGGTGCCATACTACCGGATATGACGTACAAGGATAATGTTACACAAAATTACGCCAGATAAAATCTAGATAAGATGACTGTGTACTAATATCACCAAGCCCACTTCTAAAGTACGCTTTATTTAAACTGTTTAAAACGTATTTACGAATCAAGAAACTGTCCCGACTAAACTCATCCAATTTGGTTCATCTATCATTTCTAGGCCCAAACAATAGATAAATACAAAGTCTATAAAAGCCTTTTTTGTTGTGATTGTCCAAAATGGGATTATTTTTTAATTACAATGTAATCTAATAGTTTGTTTAGGATCGGGTGGCCTGGAGATCTGCAATACTGGTTCTTTCCTTTAATCCTGTTTTCTCGTTTCATTTCGTCCTTTTATTTCAATCAGTATACTAATTTTGGCCTAAAAGCCTCACACACAGAGTTAATTTCGCATTCACAATAGCAGTATAGTGGTTATCTTACCCTCCTATTGAGTACAGTGAACTGTGTCTTCTTGCAGTGCATACAGATTGACGCCTCGTTGTCTGGTACCCACACCGCTGCGTGCTCTGACGGAGGTTGTTTGCCGCCTGAAAAGTATGCATATAGTTAGATTTTTTTTATGCATAGAGTACCTAGAATATGAAACTTAGGCTCCGAACATCGAGGGTTATAAAGCATTTTTAAGTCACAAAAAATGGAAGAGATGCGCGAGAGATATGGACCACATGCGCGAACGCGTACTCGGAAGTTGGTTGCGAATCACCGTCAAGTTTGGCGGGAAATAGTTGCATACTAATATGGTTTTAAAACCACAGCCACTAAGAGTCATTCTTGAGTCTCTAAATATGATCGTAAAATATGGTTGCAACAATGACATCATAGGTACTTAACAAAGTTTTGACTGACGGTTAGTAGTGGAAACCGTAGGCGTGGTTTAAGTGTCCTGGTGGTCATATTATGGCTATGTATCATGCCGACGACTGCAGAAATGAATTGAAGGCATTTTGTAATATAGTTTACTTACTTGGGTAGGCACTTATCTATAGGTAAACAATCTTGTTATAAAATTACACAAATATATTAAAATAATAGCATGATTGTTAGGTTACTCATATATTTGTATAGTTTTTAGGGCCACTTTAATAAAATTGTCGTAATCTGTTTAAATAAATAGTCATATCAAGATTGTTTATCTTTAGTTAAATGCTTACTCAAATGGGGATTTTACTTTGATATTTGACAATTAAAAATATTTAAATCAAAAGAACCAGTCGTTTTTATAGGAAATAATCAAATGAACCTTCCCTCTGTGAGAGCAGCGTGAGGGAGTGTCAGACTCTTATTGAATAAAATCCATACCAGGGCCGCGGTAACTCTTTCGAACAATCTCGCAGAAATAGAAACAGACTGATACGTACTTTTCCTTAGCAAGTCTTCTATACATTTTTCTATGTGAGCCATCCATTCTTCTTTCTCGGTCGCTGTGGCGGCATACACCGCGAAGGATTTGGAAGCGGTACGGATTAACCAGCCGTTACGGTATTCTGTAACAACACAATACACCATTGTTTAAAAATAAAACCTTTTTTTATAACTGGCCTGTATGTGCAAAAAGTCTGCTTTAACTGACTTATGATTTAAATAGGAAATTACATCTCTCTTACTAATTAAGTAGATAATATTAATTATGAAGCACTACCACAGATTACTTAATAGTTACTATGTATGCTACACTTTCACATATACATAGTAAACCAAAGATAGAAACTCTTAAACAGAAGTGACCAAAGCACTTGTGTGTAAGTGTTTAAATAATGTGGATATAATTCTAAAATCCTAATACTATTAATAAACAATTCAAACATGATAAGAATAGCTTCCTCAATACAGAACAAAAATCTAAAACATGAATCTTTATGAGGAAAGACACAAGCATCTCTACATTCTCTCTGCCCCATCAAGGATTGCAAGGTGTCATATTATAATTTATTTATAAACAATAAAATAACAAAATATATGCGTAGAAGTGTTGAGTCACCCGGGCTATCAAAGATCAATGTCACAGTACATTTAGCATTAATATTGCACACAGGATGATTCACTGGCCATTCACATTAATGACTCACAGATCCAATAAAATAAAATATTGAATATACATTAATTACATTACATTTTTTTTTACTAAAATATGGCTAGAAACTTGTTAAGGAAAATGACAATGTGCAAATTGTTGAAAAAGAAAAACAAGTCAAGGATTTATAACATTAGTATTAAAGTTAATAGTAACCTATTAATATAAAAAGGAAAATAGACCAAAATTTGCCTATATAATAACAACTCCATTTTGCATAATTAGAGGTATCTTAGGGCTGATTTTTCAATCATCAGTTAACTTCTATCTGAGGAATAAATATAGCGGGTTGACATATTTTCCATACAAAAACTGTCTCAACATGTTCTTCAGATAAAAGTTATCTGAAGGTGATTGAAATGAAATGAAATGAATGAAAAAAATCAGCCCTTATTCTAAGTAACTTTGTTTTTAATGTTCTACTACCAGTGCATTTTATTGCTATCAATAGACAGGAGCTAAATTCCTACACGTGCTAACAAAGTCAACTTTGCATTAAAAATGAATGAACCAATTACACTTGCTTAACATAACATTTTATCCAGGTATATAGTTCAGGATGCTGAAGAAACCATTAGAAATAGCTGGTCATACAATTATCATTGTCCTGCCCATAAGCCAATGTTATTTGGGGTTGGCTAGTCTTACAAATAAAATATTAGTAAAATAACACTTACGTCCTTCATCCTTCAAAGACTCCAACTTAACTTCCTCAAGTGGTATAACATGTTGTTTGTTATATTTTTTCTTGTTTATAACAATGTTTCCATACACGAGGATGTCATTAAACAAAAAGAATTGTCTAGCTTTTGGTTTCTTGCGACACATTTTTGTCAGGACACCCTCTCCCACAAGGACCCTGCCTTGTTCTGCCAATGGCTACAACAAAAAAAAAAAAACATTTTTCTTTTTTAAATTGTTTGTATAGGGTCTGTTTGCTGAACTCTATCTGGCTGATAACAAACAGTTTTTAATACAATGTCAATAAAACTTTTTTGTTGACATTTTAACTGTGAGGTGACTGATAGTGCACACTTGAGATATCAGGTCAGGTTTTACAATAAAATTAGAAATGTGAAGTTCCTTTTCACTTCAGATTGACTAAGAATCTTATTAGTAATTAGAAGCCTTTCTATTTTGCTAATGAGATTGTAAATAGGTATATTATGCTTAATCTGGATTAGTGATTTGTTAGTCTTTCTCTTGATAACAAGTGAAATCTTTGGAATGCTTTTCGAAAACACTCTTTCATTTCAGCGAAATTGATAAAATACCAGTGTCAATCATTGATAAGACATTAATACATTCTCAGTGCCTGTGTTGATTTAAAGAGAAACTTTATTTACTATTTTGACTTGCTATTACACCATTATTGGCTAATCATTTGGAGGAAATAATGAAAAATCTATACTCTAATCATAGAACGGCACCATACTTTAATCTAACTGATAATATAAAGGCTAATCAGGCTGTAATCTTTGTAATCCAATTACGGTTCGTCATGTTTTAATGGTTAAAATAAAGTTAATTGCTCAAGAAAGTTTTCATTATTGTTCACAAACAGCTATTATAATGAAAACCAGCGCTGATAAATGCTTGATATCTTCAGTCAGAACAATCCCGCTCGATGTACCGAAGATTTTATCTTGCAGAGTTTGTCGGTTGATAATACGACAGCATTCGACAACTTCTAAACTTTGATAAAACTTTATTTCGCGACAGTAGATGCTCACCTGTCCAGAACTGCCGAAGCAGCTCTCAACCATAGCAATCCTTCTAGCATTGGCCTCACTGTTCACTGAAAAAAGAAAATTACCCACTTACAAATTGCAGAACGGTATAAAAGTTTGACGTCAAAGGAAAGTGAGCGACAAGCAAACAATGACAGTGATCTCCCACGTAACTATATTACATGATTGCACACAAATTATAGCACTATATTCTTCCTTTTTATGCTTCCCATACGTAATAAAATAAATATTTGCCTACCTAAACGATCCACCATTATCGAAATTTATTTTCTCGTAGATACGATCGAGAAAAATGTGTCATTCATAGAATAAATTGCCACACACAGAAAATAAAATACTTCTATTCCTAACCTGTTTTTATCAGTTGTATGAGTAAAATATTTATGAAATATTTGAAATCAGTAACGCTTGATTATTCGGATTTGCTTTTAAAAACACTCATTAAATCTAAAACGAAATCAATATCTGTATAATTGGGCTTTCTAATTTTCTATTTAGGGAAGTTTATCAAATGCTGGCAATATTTTGGAAACGTTTCGGTTCACGGAGTGAATATTGTCTTTGATGATAAATGTTACTTATTCTTTTCTTCGGACAATAAAACTCTAAAAAAGCACGTCTATATTATAGCGGAGTTATGTTTTAGTCATGCATGTTACTAATTTTCACCTTTAAATTATTATAAATTACTAAAACTATTCTTTATTAGGTTACACAACATCCATAGACAAAGCAAAGATCATGTGAGTGTTCATTTTTTGACACCAGCTGACAGCTAGTGGTCGATACCATTTATTTTAAGTAATCGTAATTCTGATAAATAAACCAGCAAAATGGCCTGCAAATTCTGTGGACCTAAGCTGTCGCTGTGCGGGCTCGTATTGAGCGTCTGGGGAATCATTCAATTGGTGAGTAAAACTCTTTTAAGTTGCTGTTTTGTCATGGTTCTTCAATGCCGTGCTAACACTCTTGAATCTTTCAGACTTTGATGGGCGTCTTCTACTATATCAGAGCTGTAGCTTTGTTGGAAGATCTCCCACTTGAGTCAGAAGGTGGTCATCATTCTATCGAGAGTTTTATCGCTACCGTAGAAGCTGGATACACTCAGGTGAGTCACATTCTATCTAATTACTTGACTTAGTACTACATGTAGCCAAGTACAAGTATATCAAGGTTCTGAACTAGGATAATTTTCCTTGTTAACGTCCACGGACAACTTGCAAAATGTGTTTTATCTTAATTGTTCCCAAATCTTGATCTTGTGAGACAAGGCCATTATAAGTTATAATCTAAAATTGCTGTTAATGATAGTAGAATAAGAATGTTTGTTGTGATAGTTAGCAAATTTATCTTTTCTCAATTTATTAATACAAAAACAATTAGTTAAAATCTGTAAACCATGAAATTGATAAATTAAACATGTGTGAATATTTAACTTAGTTAGCAATAACACCTTGACATTGAATATGCATATTTGCAAGTTCATACACATTAGAATATAATTCATTCATCATCTTTCGGACTCCTTTCTGTCAGTATTGTTCATAAATGTATTGTAATTTTTCAGAATGCTTACAACTGCTGGATTGCCGCACTGCTATACGTTATCACCCTCGTTGTATCCGGACATCAGTTCTGGATGAACAACCGTTCTTCAGTTAGTATGTAAAATGGTATAATCAACGTAATAATGGGTACTGAAGCTCTGGTACAAGTTGTTATGTTACTGTTGAATAACTCCATTCCATTTTTAATTTATTTATAATAGCTCTTGAGTCAGAGTTCTAAAAAGTTTTGATATTGTTCCTCTCTAGTTCTAAAACCCTTCATGTTACTGCCTAAAGATATTTTGTGGTAATTGTATTATTGCTACATTATTCTTGGTTTAAAACTTCGTTATTCCATGTTTTTTTTTAATCATGCATTGGTAGAATCCACCATTGTTCTTATTGTCTCTGGTTATCCAATGGGATTCAAATCATGTTAATGATGACTGGTGACTACCAATAAAATATCATGCATCAGTTTCAAATACAAGTACTAGAAACCACAGAATTATGTTGCAATGTTGTAGGACAAGTTAATAGTCCATGAAGGTTGTTTTAAATTAGCATTTAATAAGCACCCAAAATTACTCATTTACCTAAGAAGGTACAATACCAATGTCCATATCTTGTGACTCATGTAATTAATGAATTAAATTAAATCTGTTAAAAGTATTTAAAAACCACCCATTGTATAATTTTCAATGTTTTACCTACCTTATCTGTTATCCTCTAAACTTGTTAAGATTTAACCTTTTTGTAGGAATAAATATGACTATACCTTATAATATAAATAAAATATGCAAAAGTTAATGATTTAAGTTTCAAGTGATCAAGTGATTCGAACTTAAAAATCAATTTGAATTACAGAAATTATTGTGCATAAGTATTACAAAAGGAATGAATGCTATAAATTGTACATAATATAAAATATCTATTATTGTAGGTACATTGTAAAATGCTTAGTTTTTCTTGAAGTAAAGGTATTGATGTTAATTATTGTTTCATTTTATAGTTTAATGTTATTGCGTATTGTTACTCTCTGTCTCAGGTTTTATGCAAAGAATCTCATATAACCATGGAGTATTGTTCTCCAAGCATATAGTGGAACCTAAGTTGCTGTGAAATATGTATTAGAAAATTGGGTTCAAGGTTCCTACAAATTCTAGTAATATTGAAAAGCTGAGGAGTTTGTACGAGGTAATATGTAGGTAATATCAGTAAGTACTGGTTCGATTTGGGTTTTGTTGGGGATGACTATATTCATAGATAACTAATTTGATCACGCGTTTGTGATGTACCCTTATCAAATACCCTCTGGACTTGGGCGGAACATAGCTCCCCACCATTAGCACTGGAAAACAATTGTGGTTGGAACACGGAAGTTGGTACCTACTTGCAAGTTTTTCCAAAGAGTATTTACTACTGTATTGCTGAAGATCCATCAATACAGAGACAATCCTCTCTATACTATTTACTCTTTGGAATACTGTCAATTAGAATTTGTGTCAATTGCAATGGCAAGTATTTGTGATCAGAACATGCGATTAATAATAATTCGTATTTAAAACGAGAATTATTTTTCGTTCACAATGGGTAAATTGCATGAATGGTTCATTTACGTTTGACAATATATTCTTTAAAATTCCTTTCCACAGGTATTCCCAATTAATATGCACATGAAAGTTTGTTTGTCTGTTAGTCATTCATAATGAATCGACTTAAAATAGCGCAAGCATTTTAGATGACTAACGTCCTCGACGAGACGCAGGTGAAACCGCGGGAAACAGCTAGATAGAAAAGTTTACAAACACATGGGAACACTTATTTTTTGTATTTTTTTTGTGATCTGGCAGGATACCTACTTGGATGTGGGATTTGCTGTTCTCTGATTAGCATATGGGGTATAATTCAATTGGTAAGTACTTAGTATTATTTTGCATTGGTGCTTGGAAGTCAATTGTTTGTAATGAAGAAAGTGTTGACCTAGTGAATAAAAGGAGAAAAAACCGGTCTACCTACTATTTGTTTCGCTGATTCCTAGGAAAGGTATGGGCATCTGCTCCCTGTGCCCAATACATTTGAGCTGTCGAGTTTTGCGTTCCTGGTTCTGGCCCTCATGTTTGGCAATTGCTACGAGTAGGTAGTCAGAAGCCAGAAAGTCTGGCAACCAGTCTGGCTTGAGGAGGTTATATAGACAGTCTCCAGTGAGACTGGAAGCCGACCCCAATCCGAAGTAATTTGGAAAAAGATCTAAGTACTTGATCAACGATGCGTATTTATTTCAGACCCTCATGGGGATATTTTATTACGTAGAAGCTGTCACCCTCTTAGAAGATGTTGAGGCGGAAGAATACGATGATTATGAGGATTACATTCATAAGACCGAACACAATTACGCCGCAGTAAGGATGCAATTATCCTAGTTAATTAGTTAGTAGATTCTTCTGATAAGTAGGACCTATTGACCGTGACTTTCAACTGTTCTCCTAGTTTTGCTTCTCCCAAGCCCTTTGATGCTTCACGCATATGCTGAAGTGTAGTTTATACATTTTTTGACTAGAGTAGAGGCGTTTGTTGCCCGTGGTACTACCAATAGTACTACCAGTAGTACCACGGGCAAATTTTTCTTCCCGTAGTACTACCAAGCGGTCTGGTAGTACCACGGGCAAGAAAAAACTACCCGTGGTACTACTGTCAATATTTTAGGTTTTTTTCAACCCTTTTGTTGTCACAGTTGATATTGTCATCCTAGAAAGAGAATTGAAATATATATTTTTTTAATGTGGATATATTTTGGTACTATTTCGTAAATAGATCTGGTAGTTGTGAAATTTTTCATTGCTCAAAATCGACAAGAGTCAAAAACACTTAGTTTTTTTTTTCACAAATCAGAATTGAATACCTTGATCTCGTGGGATTTACTTGATGTATTTTATGCTATCCTGGTACTTGGTCAGCATTTCCGTCTGGACATTGGAATACTCAGGTAAGTTATGCTGTCTTGGTACACGGGGAGAGCAGTTGCATCGAAATTCCGAGATTGGTAGGTTTACTTTTTAACTCCGGTGATTGATAAAAAGTTACGTGTTGCACTCGAGTGCAAAGATTTTTCACCTTGTGCTCTTTTGATTCTTTCGCTATCGCTCAGGATTCTAAGTTTTGAAACACTCGCTACGCTGCTGTAGCGAGTAGGCAAACAGTCAAAGTCCGAACTTATTTCAAATATTTTTATATACATCATCATCCCCCTGCCCTTTTCCCATACAAATATTTATATAAGGCTCATGATTTTTCAAAATTAAAAAATCGAAAAATTTTAAAAGTAATATAAAAAGTCATACAAAAATAGCAAAAAAAAAATATGTAAGAAAGAGTCACCTACTCCAAAATAAATTATAACAAAGAAATTTATTTGAGAAGAGCACCAGTTGCGAAGTGCACCATTTGAGCATGATGTATAATTTGAGAAGTGCACCAAATGCGTCTTCTTCTTCTTTCTCCTGCCCTGTTCCCAAATATTACTTGGGGTCGGCGCAATATGTCATTTTCTTCCATTTTCCCCTGTCACTCGTCATACTGACACTCACTCCCTTCCTATTCATATCATCTTTCAGGCAATCCATCCATCTTTTCTTAGGTCTTCCTCTTCCTCTCCATCCATCTACATTCATACTTAGCACACACTTTGTTGCATGCGTATCATCCCTCCTCATTACATGTCCATACCACGACAATCTTCTACTTCTCATCTTTTCTGTAACTGGCGCTACTTTCAGACTTCCTCTAATGTAATCATTCCTCACTTTATCCATTCAAGTGCACCAAATGCGTCAAACCCTATGATTCTTTCACTGTTAGGAAGCTACACTATCTGCGCTGAACGCAAAGTACGTTTTAAATCTAATTTACAGAAGACGGCCGAACCAAAAAAGTAAAGTACTAGGACAGCATAACTTACATGTTCATATCAATACCTACTCAATGCGGTCGATAATTTTAATGAATAACATTACCTACTTAATATAATACTTATCTACTTAATATAAATAAAACGAAAAACGTAAGTAGATTTTAATTCTGATTTGTGAAAAAAAAAACTAAGTGTTTTTGACTCTTGTCGATTTTGAGCAATGAAAAATTTCACAACTACCAGATCTATTTACGAAATAGTACCAAAATATATCCACATTAAAAAAATATATATTTCAATTCTCTTTCTAGGATGTCAATATCAACTGTGACAACAAAAGGGTTGAAAAAAAACTAAAATATTGACAGTAGTACCACGGGTAGTTTTTTCTTGCCCGTGGTACTACCAGACCGCTTGGTAGTACTACGGGAAGAAAAATTTGCCCGTGGTACTACTGGTAGTACTATTGGTAGTACCACGGGCAACAAACGAGTAGAGGCAGTGTAGTTGTCTACTAGCCTTTAAACTAGGTATTCGAATAGGTTCCGTTCTGTTGTCCTTTCTGCTATTCCCATAATATATCAACTTTACATTATTTTAAGGTCGCCCGTAACTGCTGGATTGCTGCAGCCATATATTTGGTTTTCCTCGCTCTTTCCTACACCTGTATAATTAAAGCAAGGTCGCGGAAAAAGAAAGAAGATTTGAAGTTACAAGATGACGATTATGTTTGTGCTCCGAAACCGCCGCCTAAGAAAAAGGAAAGAAAGGAAAAAGCTAGAAAATAAAAAAAATAATTTAATAATTATGTATTTGAAGTAATTAATTATACTAGGAATATTTAATTTACAATCGTTACGAGAATTAGGATGTAATTGAGAGTCTGATAGCCAATTTTGCTACGAATTAAAGAAGTTCCTATACCTACATAGGAACTTCATAGGCAGGCAGGTCAGAGAACGAAATAAAATGCATTCAATATGTCATAATTAGTTTATTTAAATAATTTGGTTTATTTTTGTTTCTTTTCATTATTTCACTTCCTCTAATTTTCTGTCGAAAGTTACAGTACCAATGTTCACGCTTTTTATTTCTTCTTTGCTGACTTGCGCGTTTTCCTGAAACATCATGCCTATTAAATGCAGCGATCGAAAATTCTTTTTATAACGCAGCATTATTAAAAAAATAAGCGGAAGCATCTTCGGAAAAGAGTTATGAATTTGGTTTTACCTCATGGTTCATGCATGTAACTTTCTACTTCTACTTTTACATATAAGTGCCATGTCAGGGGCGGGAGAAGAACGCACGTATTTTGTTTTTCGTATGTTGGCAACGCAGTGAACGAATGTACGAACGAACATTCCTACCCCGTTCCTAACGCGGAACAGATGTGTGGGGACAGACCTTAATTGTTAAAAAATTTATATGAGTCAAAATGAGTATTTATGTGTGTACTTGCGTGAACCATGCACAATTATGTACCTACAAGCAAAGCCACAGAGGGGGTATTGAAAATCTCGATGCCACTTTTGAGCTCATGATATCTTATTCAATGGTAACAAGCCATCCAAACATTCATCATCCTTACTTGTATTCTAGAAAATAAAATATTAAATTCAACAAAAATAAATTATCGATTTACTGGTTTCGTTAAAATTTGGATATTCTCGAAAAATCGTGAAACGTATTCTTGGAGGTGATCGTATCCATAGGAGAAATCTATTGATGGAAAGGAAACATAATTTTGTCGATGCAATAATGGGTTATTGCAAATAGGCGTTTTTCTGGTCACCTGTGTAGTGTCTACCTCTTCATCCTTGGCTGGTTGGTTTGGATTGATCCAAGTGTCTGCCAAGATCTGTGGTATCTTGACGCGCACTTTGAGCGGAGCTAGGATTTTAGTGATTAACTTGCGACAGTCGGTTGACACTTTCGGCTCACGAGGAAATGACACTTTGTTTTGCACTTGCTGTAGAAAAATGTAATATTAAGTGTTTCTAAAGTAAAATGTAAAATTATCAAGACTTTGGATAACTGAGCATTTTAAATGTCATCATAGTAATGCACATCTTATAAAGGAAATGAACCATTTTTTATGAAAGAACTCCTTAGTTAACAATAGCCTGCATACGAAATCTGCTTCTTAAGTTCATAGACTACCTTTAGCAACTGCGTATAATTCGTATCGTCGAAAGGCAGCCTTCCATACACAATAGCGTACAGCACCACTCCCATACTCCATATGTCCGAGTCTTGTGGCCTATAAGGCACACCCTTCAGGATTTCAGGTGAAGCATATGCATAACTCCCGCAGAATGTCTCACTGAGCGCATAAACACCATTCTTCGGCTTCATGTGTCCTCGTGCGAAACCAAAATCCGACAGTTTTATGTTTAGGCCATGGTCCATAAGCAAGTTCTCGCATTTTATATCCCTGAAATCATATAAACAGGGTTTAAAGAAAATATTTTTGTAGCATGTCTAATAAGTGTATAATGGCAATGATTTTTTTTTATGTTCTTTATTCATATCTGCTTATTTTGAGAGATTTTTTCTAAATCATATCTGGAAGAAAGTCAACAGTTGTATCCAGAATCAGGCTTACCTATGAACAACTCCTCTCTCGTGGCAGTAGTCCACTGCTTCAACAAGTTGGCGGAACCAGCGACGTCCTCGAACTTCGTCTATATGCTGGTCTTTACGTATTATGTCCAGGAGACTGCCATTTTCCGCATATTCCATAACAATATAGACCCTGCAAAAAGGGAATGCTTTTTTATTGGGAACTAGCTTCCGCTAGCGGCTTCGCTCGCGTGTTGTGTTGATAAAAAGTTGCCTATGTGTTAATCCAGGGTATCACCTATCTACATACCAAATTTCAACCAAATCGGTCCAGCCGTTTTTGCGTGATTGAATAAAAAACATACATCCATACATTCTCACAAACTTTCACATTTATAATATAAGTAGGATTGGGAATAAAGAATTATATAGGTATGAATCATCGTCCTGCAAAGTCTATCGTTTCACATATTTAAATCTATAGGTACCTATAGGAATATATTTTTACAAATACATAGGAATATATTTTTTTGTTTTATTTAATTTAGGATCATTTAAATAATCACGTTTAGAATTAATGTCAATCGTAAAATCAATGACGAACTCTATTACGATGGTGTATTTAGTTGTTTTGCCACATTACCTGTGTGTAGTTTCTATCGCCTGAAGAAACCGTATCAAGTTCTCATGTTTGAGACCTTTAACGACTTCTATTTCTCTAGGCAGAAACTTCTTCAAATAGTCGCCTGGCGCTTGGAACTTGCTTATTATTTTAATCGCCACTTGACAGTTGTGTCTGTCGCTTGTTGCAACCTACGATTTAAAATGAAAATAATTATTATCCATACATTCCATGCTGGGTTGGTCATCATTTGCATCAGGTACACGGTTATTCTTGTCGTCACGGTGACGGCCTTTGTAGTAGATATAGATACATAGTTTTCAATAGGATATTGGTGTAATTAAAGAAAGAGAAGATAAAGAAACACATTCCGACGTCATGGTTTTGTTACTAGAGTTTCTAGATCGTACAAAATTTTCCCAGAATATATAATTGCTGTTATTTTTCGAAATAAAATACAGTTACTACAGAAATTGATGGCCAGATTTGAGCAGATTTCTTTCGAATTATAGATATTAAATAATCGTTTCAAATAATCTGGTACCTTGACAGTGGCGTATGACCCAGACCCTATCGTCCGACCAAGTACATAACCATGTGACTCAAGTACAGTAAGTTTTCTTTCAGCTTTAGCTTCTACACCACTATGCACAGTCGCTGTGGGCTCTGTCGACATCTCGCCGAGGACATTTTCATTGGCTCTTACATCAGGTCCCGGCATATCACAGAAATGTTACTTATATATAAAATTGAAGTCTAGTTAAAGTCACATTATACTGAATTTTGCCTCATTTTATTTTTCACATGAATTTTTTTTATATTATACATGCTGTCATTTTTGTCAAAACCGATGAATTTTAAGTGACATAAGAACATTGTTTCAAACATAGCTCTTTCCATAGAGATTTTTACATAGCCAGTACGATGCGTGAGTTTCGAGTTTATAACTCCGTTGTGTGTATCCGAATAGAAAAAAACTTGTGATGAAAAAATAAAGTTTCATTTCTTCGACTTGCGATAAATAGCTACTTTTGTTCGAATCATACGTAACTGGTTTTGTTTTGGCATTAACTGTAAGCTGTACAAAACCGCCAACTACGCTAGTTAACGCAAACGAATTGACCTGCTTTATCACGCTACTGGACGGAGTTTCTAGTAGGTATCTTTTGATTCTGATCAGTATATCGCTGGAGAAGATTATGAATGTTTTAGTTTCTAGCTATCTTCGGCATTTTACACAAAATGCCAAATACTTCAATTGTCTATAATAGTTCTTTCTTAAGATGCAAGTTTCTAGATTCTATAGTGGAAGTAAGGGAGAACAGTCTACGGTCCATCGAGTCCAGTGTTTCTCTCGATTGTAGGTATCTTTAACTAGATAGTTGAAAACTAAATTGTAACATTTACGTAACGATTTGTTGCCATGATTTCTTCGATCTTCGTATTCACTACGAGTACATCCGCAGCGTCACAATAAAATGAGAATTTCAGTTGCGACAGAATTTCCTAGTTAAAACAATGTCGGTCCATCAACGTTCACAAAGAAAACAATTGCTGCGATTGGGACGAACGTTGGCATTGGTTAGTTGGAACGGGCATCGTGTCGTGTGCGTTCCAATCCACCTACCTTTACACCACACCTACCAACCACCTTGGACCCTCGTGCTCCATTCAAAACCACACTCATAAGCTAAAATGGCTGACATCTCGAGTGCCACGTTACACTGGCCGGTTGAAATATTTCATTCGATGACCCATTTTCGTGCACCCGGGTTTTTTGTTTATTTTCATTCATAAAGCTTTTTTCAGTAGATATTCTCCTGTCCCCGTCTTTTGTTACCTTAATTGCGTATTCTGTTTGCCTTGCGTATTGTCTGAATAAACCATTGTTACTTATTGACCTAAGGAGGACGAAAATAGCTACTTTGTATAGTGGTTTTCAGTTAAACATTTCGGGTCACCAAACTTTATGTAAGAATTTTCAAATACTACTGTAATGTAATGTTATAAAAGAAGTTATTTGTAAGAGAACAAAGCGATGAAAAATGTTGTCCTACTATAGTTCGGCCATTCAGAGAATGCGTTCCTGACACGTCGCGATTGAACTGACGACGTAACTACATTCATTGATTATTGATATAATAATGTTGTTTTAATGCTCCTCAATTGTTAAAACGGTAAACAACCAGCAAAAATATTTTTATCGTAACTGCAACGCCATTGCAAAGTTACGTCGTCAGTTCAATCGCGACGTGTCAGGAACGCATTCTCTGAATGGCCGAACTATAGATCTGTATAATACCTATCTGTTATATCCTTCAAGCTCGTAACAAATTCTTTAAAAACTTGAAATTTGTTCGCAAACAAGATAAAAGGTAACGAGACGGCTTCCCACGTCTCCGCGAGGCGTCACATCAAACAATTAAGAGTTATCTCGGGAGTTAGGTGCGCGACGCGATATATCGCAGACTTGATTACTTTTTCTACTCGGCGAACTAATAAAAGTTGACCAGCAGACCGGCAACTCGCAAGTCTCGTTTTTAATTGAAACACTCCAGTTTAATAGGGAATTGATAAATGGTTTGAACAGACAATTTTGTATTTTTACAACAAAATACTCACCAATCTGCTATTAAGGTCGTTTTAAAGAGGTTCTTGTTGAAAAAATACGAAAAAGGAAAGAAAATGGTTGAAAATCGACCTCAACTTACTTGGTCAGTAATTAAAAACCCATTAAATTATCTCGAAAAGGCGAAAATATCTGCACGGAATGAAAGGTTAAAAATATCGCTGGGGTTCCCTCGCTTCGATCTTAGACGTCAATAATGGACTGGGAAGCAAAAAGTTTAGCTCCGGGCAAGTTATCAATTGTATCTACCAAGTTGGAGCCGAGTTTTTCATTCATTTATTGCACGCAGAGCGCAAGGAAATGCTTAATGGTTATTCTCTTGGTCGCATTTGATATAAAAGCTGAACTTTGTCGCTATCAGAGAATCTTTGTGGCTCTTTATTTGTTCCATAAAGTGCAATTTTTGCTAAGTTTGAAGCTTGGACGTTGTAAATGGATTTGTGGAGTAATTCGAATGGAAATGTCTTTTGTCTGTTACAAAATGGATCGACATTTTGTTGATGGCAGACTTACTTTTTCATTATTGGTCGTTTCATTTATTAGTGTCATATCTGATCGCCATAAAAGATTGTTCATTTATGTAAGAGCACGCCATTAATATTGATGTACTGTGAGCATTTCTGCGTTAAGTTAATCTTAATTATGCAAGATAGCTGGCGGTGCAAAATGAACAATTAAATCTATTGTTATTAAAGTTGAGGTGCATTGGTGGCGGGTGCAGAGAGACAGCGCGCCCTCCGGAACTCAGTTGTGCCATTGTTTCTCTAAACGGTCCTCCACGAGCGTCCGTCGCAACTCACTCAGTTAGTTTTACGAGTTTTCACCTGTTGGGGGTCGGTCAGTGAAATTGTTGTTTGGTTTCGACTGTTATTATGGCTTCAGCGAAGTTATTGTTTGGCCGAAAACAAGCAACTTCTACAATAAAGGCATACGTCGGATTTTAAATGCCGAATCGGAGTCGCGTTTCATTTGAACTGTTCTCTTTATGGATATATTTCGATGTTTCCAGTAAATTCGTGTAATAATCACAGTAACAAATTCTATGGATACGTGGAAAAAAATACTTTGTGATATCGTGCGACATAAACTCGAAGCGGTGATGTAAATGTGAATAATGAAAATAACTGGGGTTGTATTACATTCCTTTTTAAACAAGGGACAGGTAAACAGACAGGGGCAGTAACACCTCGCGTCCCTTTTGTTATTTGCAGAATTTTAATAGAAAGGTCTGCGCCTCGGCCCTGGGCTTGCGTCCCAGAAAGCTTTCGTTCATTTGTTTTGTCGAAACCATCAACACAAAATCACACAGTATTATTATAATAACGGTTAAAACCGACAATAAGTTAAAAAGTTAAAGTTAATAAGTTAAGTTAAGTTAAGTTAAGTATAGCTTAGACACCAAATGACTGTGTTTCGGATGGCACGTTAAACTGTAGGTCCCGGCTGTCATTGAACATCCTTGGCAGTCGTTACGGGTAGTCAGAAGCCAGTAAGTCTGACACCAGTCTAATCAAGGGGTATCGGGTTGCCTGGGTAACTGGGTTGAGGAGGTCAGATAGGCAGTCGCTTCTTGTAAAGCACTGGTACTGAGCTGAATCCGGTTAGACTGGAAGCCGACCCCAACATAGTTGGGAAAAGGCTCGGAGGATGATGATGATGATGGTTAAAACCGACAAAATCCGGGTCCACCTATGCCACGTTTTGTCACAATTACCGTGAAAATGTGCGTTATTACAAAATTGACGGCTTATCCGGCTTACCCGGTTCATAAATTAAAGTTATTGCGTTTCTGTTGAAGTTATGGCGGATAGTTTAGGGACGTCCAATTTATTTTGTGACTGAAAATATTTCAGTTAAACGCATTCGGCCAAGTACCTTTTAGAGTTTTCAGCATATTTTAATATTAATATTTTAGCCTCTTGATTTATTGTCTAATTTATAACGACATACGGCTTAATCGTATCATAAATCATTGTGTTGAAATATAACTGCAGACATCATGAATTTTAACATTTTTTCCATAAATTAAAAAATAAAAATAAAAGAAATCAGTAGGCATACCTACATACATATAGGATGTTGCCATTTAAAATTATCAGAATATAATATTTTTCTATATCTTTCATAATATTTTGCTGTAAGAAAACATAGGTAAAACTATCTAGCTAGTTATAAGATCATTGTGGCTACCAATAGCTATGCTACATATAGCTAGCTATATTCTTTAATATACAGTTTATTGGTAAGCAGCTAATAGGGCTGCGGTCGCTAATACACAATAACAAGCTGCCGAGTTAATTACACTCTGATTGTAACCGACCCTAGTTATACAGGCTGTTGTTATTTGGAAACCATTATTTTAGCTCATAATTATTTACGATGATTTTAGATACGATTGCAATTACGAAAAGTACACTACATTTTGATGTATTTAAAAAATAAACACTTATAGTAGTAATTAAAAAAAAAAAAACTTTTGTAGCGTTTTGTCTATAATTTTCCATTTTTCGTAAAAACCTACCCATAAATAAAATATAGTTAAAGTAAATTATTTGAAATATTATATCCACCTTTCAACAGTCCTTAGTAATCTTCAACATTTTTCATTATTTCTACAGTAAACTTACAACAAAAAAATATATTCATCCGCTACGCGGCAACATTAGTTTCGTAGCGGCTACATGAAGTGCTACGGCAGTGCTACGCTCGTAGTACTTCGCACGGTTTCTTTTTTGGCAGTGGAGAACATAATTTAGTATTGTACATGGTGCCGTATGTTTTGTAACTTGCATTACTAAGCGTTCTGCAGAATATAATGTTTTCTTTTTTTGGATTGTTAAGGCAGGATTTTTCACCGATTTCCCAAAAAGCAGAAGATTCTTAATTAGTAAGTATATTTTTTTTTATCGACTTTTTGGTATACATTTGTCTTGTCCCGTGTTTTGTGTACAATACATTTTTTTTTAATAAGTATGGATTAAAATCAAAGAAAAAATATGTCAAATAATTTTATCTACTAACTAGTAACGATACACCGAATAAATACAAGAATCCAATGCGTTGTTTTTGTACAGCAAAATTTTATAAATATAAATGAGCGGTCGTAAATTGTGCACAGCGTATTTCTTCTTCAACACAATTCACAAAGCACCCTATACATAAGTACAGTTGTCAAAACAAGCAAAGCTACGGCTAAAGGCAACAATCCATCTCCATTTATTATTGGAAGGTAATATTTGTGTATAAATTAGTGGTACCTACCAATATTGCAACGCACCTAATTGTCTGTGACCGTTTTAATTAGTTTCTGTCGGACATTTAAATTAGACGAAGAGCCAGTGACTGACTGACCTCTTGTATTTTATGAAGGTTGAAAAATACATACAGTGGGTATGATCTTGTACAGCAGAAAGGACACATCGAAACATTACTTTTCTCGCGTTTAAGATCATTCAAAATGTAATCTGTGGGTACTAATATTACAAAGCTGAAGAGTTTATTTGTTTGTTTGAACGCGCCTCTGTCATCAACTACTGGACAGCATTGAAAAATTTGCTGTGTTAAATGATAGCCCATTTATTGGGGAAAGCTGTGTAGGGTCCGGAAGGAAGTTCTCGAGACAACGTTAAAAAAATAGGTTAGGTTTTCATATCTTCCAAAACCACTATGAAGTGAAGACCATTGATGAAATACAAAAATCTAAATCATTCATATTCACTGTAAGATGGAAACTCACCCAAAGTTTCACCCTTTACATAAGTGAGGTCTGGTAGTCACTGGCTCTTGGTCTACATTAATGGGTGAATGTATGAAGCGTTGGCTTACCTGTTAATGCTTGCATGTTTGTGATTACACTGTTTGTTTTTGACTGTCGTTTGTTCTACTATAGATGTGGATAATTTGTTTCACGTTTCATGTGTTGGTGACACCTCGCGTTATTACATTTGAATATTTATAGCATAGGTATGTATTTTGAACTAAATGTTTGGTTATTTATAATATTTTTTTTATAAATGTACGGCTTTTTTTTATTTATAGCCAAGCTATGGTAATGAGTACAATAGCTCAATTTAAAATCCTAGCTTTGAATTTATGTTTACGACTTTTCAGATTTAGCCAGATTTAGCCAATTTTCAGCATTCGGCCAAATTTTTTTGTAACTGTCAGCTAAATTTAGAGAACCCAGTATTGTTTTCTGAGTATTTAATGTAATATGCTGCGTGATTCATAAAAAAAGTTTTTACTAAACATATTTACATTCTATGATTAATTTCTCTTACGCTTACATACGACCCTTCTTAGACACATATTATTATTACAATTACAGATAGCATCAATGTTTCGACAAGAGGGGTTCTGCCCACCCCGCTGTAACAGAGGTAAGTAGCGTGAAGTTTGTGTGTTGATCTCTTGATATCAATTTAAATCGTTTTCTCAAGTGCTGTGTAAATTTTCTCTTTGACAACTGTTATGGGTGCTTGTGCTTTTAGGCATTTTTTGTGTTTTGATGCATAGGTACTTAGTTTTTACATAAGTCTATCTTAGTAGCTTCAATAGTAGCATCGTCCAGTCTTTATTCATTTACATATTTACAATAAAGTAAAAAAAAAACAATACTTGGAAATAAAAAAACTAAAACGCATCTAAAAAGCATCCAGCAAAACTTAGAGTCGTCCAGTGAACAAATTAGTCTTAAAATATATTTCTGATTGATTCAGTTTAGATTCACTGTCTGGTATCAATTTGGGGAGTACGCAAGTTGATGTATGTATGTACCTACTTTTCTACATAATTTTTGATTACCGAAATAATTCACTATTACACGATCATTCTCATTATTTCAGACGCAAAAGGCATACAATACATGAGACATACAAACGGCTACCCAGTATTGTTTACATCAAACCTTTCCTAGAATCAGAACGTTTGCCGTAATTAAATTAATTAGCTCATTAATTCCGTTGTTAGGTAACATTTGTGGCTGTGTACTGTGTACAATGCAGCTAAATATTGTATTATTGATTTATAAATGGCCGCGGTGTGTTAACGGCCCGGGTTTATGACGAATGATACCATAAGTTATAGTCTTGTTATGGGATGATGTTTGTATGTTTTCTGATTAGTGTTGCATTTTGAGACTAAAACAAGAAATTATTAAGATTGAAATATGTCATACATTTGAAATAGGTCGTGTTTATAATAAATATTTATTTTACTGCAACGGAGATTAGCTACTTCTGACCTATTCTGGTCCTTTCGATTTTTTTATTATTTACCTGTGTATTCAAGTTTCCCAAGCGGACCTTCCATATTTGTGACTAATATTATGTAGCTTATTTCGGTGTCAGATAGCCCATAGACTATAGGCTACCACATGGTCTAAAGCATGGAGATTAGCTACTTCTGACCTATTCTGGTCCTTTCGATTTTTTTATTATTTACCTGTGTATTCAAGTTTCCCAAGCGGACCTTCCATATTTGTGACTAATATTATGTAGCTTATTTCGGTGTCAGATAGCCCATAGACTATAGGCTACCACATGGTCTAAAGCACGGGGTACAGGTACTTCTCACGGGGTATTGGCAAAACATCGGCTGAACCTAGTTTTATTAAAGAGGTAAAATAAACCATTCATCCTAATTCAACAGCAAAGTTACGGATCAAACGCTAAAATACAAAGTGATCAGTTATTAAGACAATAGTCCGACTTCGGAAGTCGGAGTCGATCGGCAGTTACAATTAGTAGAATTGACGTGATAGATCCACTTCGAATGTAAGCACATTTAGTTTAGTAGTTAGGATAGTTCAGTTCTTGTAGATTAGTGACTTCATTCAAGTTACTGCATTAGAACGATATAAGGACGTTTGGTATTTTGTTTGGTAAGTTATTTTGCGAAGGAATAAGGGTACTGCTCGCCAAAATTTGTATCTGCTTTTTATTAAATTCCAACTAATAGTTTTCGCGTGAAAGTAGCAAAACGTAAAATAATAAATAACTTTGAAATTTCGCATCTATAATTGAATTAGGCTGAAGAACTCAACCTATCTGTAGGTATATTATGTCGGTTATGTTACGGCTATAGTTTAAATAAAAAAAAAAGATTCTGATGAATTGAGAACTTCCTTCTTTTTGGGAAGTCGGTTAAAAAGGGTATGGTAATTAAGCTTAATTTTCTCCCATTACCCCAGAAAAAAGTACAAACATTCTTTGATACATCTACTCATAAAAACAGCCATATATTAAAAGAAGCAATTAATAAAATGAAAAGCTAATCAACAACTATTAAAGTGTGCTGTGGCACACCTGTACGTTGTTTCACATTAGCGACTTATAGCGGCCATTAGCAAGCGAAAATTAAATGGCTTTTTCCTTTTTTTTTGTTATTTTTTGTCTTCTGTAAAGAGACTGTGTAAGTATTGATAAAGAGCTGGGTTTGAATGAAAGTGTAAATATTTTTGCCAACGCGAGTGCTGTAGAAACTTATGAATTTGAAGTATTTTTTGAATAAATATAAACAGTAAGTAAATAATGATAAATTACTTGGGTGATTCTGCATTTTTAAGGAAAAATATGTGTTGCAAGTTAATAAAACAAATAGGTATTTACATTAAAACTAAAAATCTACAACAATCCTTCTCACCACTACTGAATGTATGCATGTCCAAAAGACTGGCTTGATGGCAATGTTTTTTTCATTTTTTAAGTATTTTAGGATATTCTTATATTCCGTAGCATTATCTTAATTTGTGCCCAAAATTCTAACCACATATCTTACTCCCTTCAATAGTTATCCAAATAGTTAATAACATATCAAGTTAGTAAGTTCTCGTACTTAACTCGGTGACAAGGTGTTAATCCTGTTCTTACGAGTATTATTTTGACCCAGTTCCTTCACTTAACTGTTCAAAGTTACAGTTAAGTCTTACACGCGGTGTTTTTCTTTCGCTCTGTTGAAGACTACATCAGTTTAAGTTACTGTGGAAATTATGTCTTTGAACAACGTGTTTGAGGTGTGAATAGCTTTATTTTATTTATCAGATATGTTCTAGCTAGTTAGTAGCTTTGAATTTTATGTTAGAAAAGTATTAATCAATTAGATGTGATTTGTGTCGGGGATTATCCGTTTTGACCTCTTGAAAACGATAACGAAAGTACTTTGTCTAAAACTTTGTCATTTAATCATAGATGTCTTAGAATATACCTATTTCTAATACGAGTATTTTAAATGCAAACTCTGTCTTTCTGTTCTCCTTTCATACAAAAACTGATCGAAATAAAAGGCACAGAGATGGTCTTAGAGCCTGAGAATGGACCGGCTTTTTATCCTGGTTTGAAAAGTAGTTCCATCGAGACCGGAGGAACCGCGGGGAAGAGCTGGTAAAAATATCATTGTTTTCTTTACAAATAAAACTTAATTATTGAAAAGATTTCTAAGCTTACAGTCATTTTCCCAAAACAGTTAAACACATTCCCTTAACAGTTTTTGCTTATATCGTGTCTACTATTAAAATATATTGACTATATAATCTGACTCATCACACTCGTTTCATAAACACAAAAGAGCGTTTTAAACGGCTGAAAAAATAAGCGAACGCTAGCAGAAAAACTATAACCTATTAAAAGTCGTCTAGCTTTAAAAAATATAAAACACGCTACTTTGCACACCGTGCCGAAACTAATTTTTGAACACGAGGAGCTCGGACCCTCACTATTATATACGGAGAAAACTCATTTTATGGTGCGTGGGCAAAAAATCTTTTAATTAAATCGCTTTCGAGGGAGACTGCTGAATTTATAATCAGGATTTAAATCACAGCAACTATTCCACTAAATAAGTATAATGTGTTTGTAAACAGTTAAAGTATTTTATTTCTACAACTTTCTTTCAACATAAAATCCTTTTCTCAAGTAATGTTTAACCCAGCTAATAAAAAGTTTTAATATAAATAAAATACAACGTAAGTTGCCTGCTAAAAAAGAAACTGTAAGTTATTCATAACGCACGTATGAGCAGTGCCAAGAATAGCAAGCAATTTACAAGATAGATTTTAACTCGAGTTTTAAAAATAATTCCTAGATCCAGACAGTATCCTCCAATTTATTTACAATAAAATACTGTCTGTGTAAAGTTGTGTTGTGTAAGCGAACGTTAATTTTTAAGCGGTATTGTGTCCGGACGTCCATCGCCCAGTCAAGTTATGATGATTGTAGTGGTTTTTTATGACTCCTACTTTATTAGGGAAAGTGGTGGGGGGTATAACGTCTCCGCCATTTTGTCGTGATGCGAGCTGTATCTTTTATAAGAACGCAGACATTTGTGGACAGGTTTATTACTTGTCCTTTTGTAAAGCGAGGGTTATGTCGCAGCTTGGGTTAAACAAAAGTTTTTACTGTTAATCCGTTTCGAAATGGCTTTTCTTGCGGTCTAGACAATGTTTCATATAGTAGAAGAGTCCATAATATGACACTTCTTTTATTCAGAGCCGTAAAAACGTAATTTACACATTGTATGCTAATTCTTTATGTACCAACACGTTTCCTCGACAAAATCTCTCGCTCGGGTCATATTGACCGAGACCACAAATACAGAGCAAACGCTTGTGCAAACAGCTTCTCAAAGAAAGTACAGAGATGGGCAAAATATCAACACGGATCCTATTAGTTGAAGGTTTGTCAAACACATAACAGTGTGAACGTATTGCGGCCGCCAATCGAATGTAAAAGGGATGTTTGAACAGTATAATAATAGTCAGAGAGTTCAAGGACGGGCAGCGGGCGCCAATTTCAATATAAATATTATTGCAGTAGCAGGCTAAACGCAGGATAATATTTGCATATTTATAAGAGCAGCCTCAGCAAACACGGAGGGAATTGGTTACGAGGTTGGGTTTGTTTTTGACATAATGGGCCCTTTGTCGATGTAGGCTGTTCCTTACAGTCATTACTCAGAGCCGTATGAGTTAGCATATTGAGGGTATGCTCCGCACATAAGGCGTAGTAAATTGAAATTAATTGAAATCGAATGTGGAGGTGGATGGTTCGCGATTGTGCTCAACTTGTATAGAATTACAATAGAGAATGCTAATAAAGGGTCCAATTTTTGCAGAGTTTGTATTTGCTTATTCATATTAAATTAAAGGGTATGTAAGGTAAGGCTTGCTAAAGGGGCTCAGTTCTCAGATATGTATAGTTTAAGGGTTAATTACTTTTTACTGATGTTCAGTGAGATGATAATAAGAGACGTATCTAAAGAATTAAAAAAGGCCATATAACTTAGTGTGTGACTTTTTCAAACTAACAAATCAAAATAAATAATGATCTCCTTTTGAAAAACGGTCCAAATAAATCTCATTTAAAAACCTAGAATTTAGAAAAGTATTAAGGGGACCTACGTGACCGCATAAAGTTTGCTTAACTCATATTTTATTTTGGGCTTAGAATTACAAACTAAACATTTACTGGCAGAGTTTAGGGTCATCGCTACATTGACCAGACTTGGAAAAGGCACTTTCATAGAAAATCCAGACAATTTATAAAGGATTGAGTAACAGCATTTCTATAGGGTTACCACTTTTAATAAAGTTGGTAATTTGTTTAGATTAAAATTAATTTTGAAACAGCATATTGTTAAGTCGATGTTTCTACAAAATAATTATGACAGACGAGAGTGAGAACCTATGTTAGAAAATACCTTAATTTGGTTAAGGCTCACCAGACTGTGAAACGAAAGCGAAATCAAAGGGAATCTTCATAAATCTTCTTGACATAACTGCTTTCAACCAGTTTGAATGCACTTGAAACTCAAGTAATCTTATAAAACTATCACACACGTGCAAAAACATTTTTCCCCACACATTATGTATCATCATCTGTCTAACGTTTTCCCAAGTATGTTGGGGTCGATTTCCAGTCTAACTGGATTCAGCTAAGTAGTGTTTTAAGGTATCTACACACCAAAGCCGCTGATGCCGGCGGCACAGCCCGGCGGCCCAACCCGCCGGCCGTATTTTGTACAATCATGCCGCCGGCTTTCATAGAGTATTTGACAATTACTAGAACACCACATGCCGCGGCAGTCGTGCCGCCGGGCTGTGCCGCCGGGTCAGCGGCTTTGGTGTGTAGACCCCTTTAGCGACTGCCTATCTCACCTCCACAACCCAGTTACCCGGGCAACCCGATAACTCCTGGTAAGACATTCTGACTTCTGATAACCCGTAGCGACTGCCAAAAATGTTTAAATAACAGTAAAAACACGGAAGAACTCGTTATGACAAGATGGTCACCCATCCACGGACTGACCGTACCAAGCGTTGCTTAACTTGAAAATCGATGGATCTGCTTTGACTTAGCCACAAGTTCTTCATACATTATGTATGTAAGTTCATAATATATAGTACAACATGTCTGTAGAACGTATGTAGTACGTGATAAGTTGCGACGCTGCGTCAGTCAGGTCATTTATCTAAACGTTTTTATTAAATGAATTATTCAGTTCAGTTCAGCTGTTTCTGCGCGCGAATTTATTATTCCATACTTTTGTTTGCACAATTAGAGTGTAATGTGAAACTCTTGTTAGTCTAGCTTCTATTTATGGACGAGTGGGATGTGCCCGTGAAATATTAATTGTTAGGTGCCGAGTTCTTTCCTGACAGTCAGGTATTGAATTGAAAATCAGGTTATTTGGATTTTTGTCTCCAAATGCCAGTTTCTCATTATTGGTTGTAAGTCAAGACAAGACCATTTCATTGATGCTCTTTTTTGTAAGATCATAACCACAAATGCCCTCGAGTCTCGAACAATTAATTTATGATAATGACGTGTTCAAATGAAAGTAGCCCACAAAACTGACTGCACTATCATCATTCACTCCCTAATGAAAACAAATGATCTCAATTCATCATAATTTATGTTAAAAAGGTTGAATTTAAAACAATACGTACCGCACACAACAAGATACATTGCCACCAATTTGAAAAAGAACGAGCCGTGACATTTGTTGAGTGCAAAATTCATGTTTTGCATTCTTGAAATAAATTCCGTCGCTCCCGCCAAATGTTGAAGTGTCACGGGTGGAATTATTCGTTAAATTCAAGACTACATTTACACCTGGCCCGACCAGTTAAGCTAGACCTCCCGTGCCTCCCTCTAGTGTACGTTTCCTAGGTGGGAAAGTAGGGTGGTGTGTATGACGTGGGGGTCTGGGTGAACTGGTCGTGTTGTTCAGTTAACGCTGGTGGTTAAGGACATGGTATTCGAGGACGTCACCCAGAGGTGGCTGTGCTCGAATTCTGGAGACGTTTGTTGCGTTCTCGCCGTCTATTCACGTGATTACCGTCAAATAGATATTGTAGTGGCTTTTAAGATTGCGGCGATAGGAGATATAATTTTGATGTGTTATCTGTGCATCTGTGGTGTGTTTTGTTTCATTTGCCCTGATTTATTTAGGTGAAATATATCTCTTATACTTAAATAGATTATATATTTTTTACTACCACACAGATTGATCAAAACTTTTTAATCCCTTTGCAATGTAAACAAGCAAATCTATTTTACTACATAAAAGAACGTTAAATATCCATTCAAACACGGGGATCAGAACACTATAACAATATTATGAATAGAGCAAGAGTACGTGCATCTAAAGCTATTTATTGTCTATTTACTTTGATTCACTCGAAATGTATCGAAGAAACAAAACCTCAACATTTGAATAAGTCTTAAGATTATTTGCCTTGAGGCACTTGCGTAACAGCTATTAGTTTATTCAGGACTTCAACAGTAGCCTTATAGTTTCGCAATTACACTTACTAAGTTATTTCATTTACTTTCTTTAGTGTATATTTCTAGGATTGGCTATCAACGATATTGATGGTACAAACTAAATAATGATAAAACATTTTCAATACACAGTTAATATAAGTAAAACTTTAAAACACTTTAAAACATCATGTTGAATCAAAATAGTATACGACAACTTAATATTTTTATAGATTCAATGAAAAAGCATCAATACCAGCATAACTTTCAGACATAACTGGCTTAAAATTGGTAATTTACACACGACTAGTAGCCAATCATACTCAATACTTATATTGCTTTCCACATCTCATCATAATAACTAATAACCAATCCTTTAACTACCATTACATATTTAAATAAATATATTACGACTAGTTACCATTACCGCCGCCATATTCCTACTAATAAAAAGTAACAGCACACCGGAACAAATCGCCGAATCCCCAGCGATTTAGGGCGTGCAAAATTTAACATCGTAATTTATTTTTATGTCTCTGACGAACGGTCCCTTAGTTGCACCTCGTCTCGGGAATTGGGGATTAAATAATCACGTCGCTGGCAACACTGTTTATCTGCGGTACTGATATTGGTGAAACAATGCTTTAAAATGGCCATGATTTAATTTATTTCTGTGTCCTTTAACTCCAACCGGTATATGTGGAGATATAAGGGGGAGGCCTATGTTGAGCTGTGGACGTCCTGTGGCTGAGATGATGATGACTCTACTTTTTATATTTTGTAGGTACCTAAAGTATGGAACGGTAACTTGTCTTGAACATAAAAGTACCTATATTTAATAGATACTTTTAAAAAAAATTAATGAATCCTATTTCTATGAAGAAAAAGCTTGCGAAAAGAAAATGTGAACATTTTTATATTTAACAATATGTGATGCAAAAACGGCTATAATTTACAAAACCTTTAACATTAATCCCATAATATACAAGAGGATCAAAACGTAGTCACCTACCCATAATAATTCATCTCCAGATAGCCTTATTTGTTACCCTAATAATTCCTTTCTTTTCAGCAAGGTTTAAAAGTTATCACAAAAAAAGGTCTATTGAATATCGCTTAGAGGTCAGCACATTTTATAGGACTAACGCGATAACTTTTTCTCATTTTCGCAAAAGGAGGACTTAAGAAAATATTTTACGTTTGAAAGGTGTTACTATCCAAGGTAACAGATTAAAACTATTTAAGAGAAGGAAAGCTGAGAAATTCTTTGGTATTATCGTATCAATTTCTTTAATAATTTATGACAATATTTGTAGCGCTTCTGTTAACCATTAGACGGACGAAGGTTCAGTCAGTAATGAAGTTTTGACACTGGAAACCTCACAGGAATTATTTGACGTTAAAATATTTTTGCTTACTTAAATTAATTTGGAAAGGATAACCCGTTTAGTGCGCACTGTGTTGTGGATTTTTGTTCGGCTTTTATGACTTCTGTGTCAGGATTTTAGTAGAACAAGCTTACAGACGGCAAAGCAAATGAAACGGTGAGTATATAAAGACAATGTTTGATGCTAATTTTAAGATTTATGTAACAAAAAAGCCAAACAATAAAATTGCAATCCCTGTCCATTTAACTTCATAGCGTTAAAATTTTGAGCATTCCTTCATGTTTGCTGCATATAAATTAACCCGTATAATATTTCGATAAAACGTTAACTGCCAACATTTATTATTTACGGTTGAATTTTATCATCAATCCAGCCAATGGTAGGGCTATCAAGGCTGCCATGTCCAGATATTTTATACCTTTACTACTCATATTTTAAATATGGACCCGATTTGATTTACTGTGCACAAGGATATTAAGTGCAGATGAAGTGTTTGTTTTTAAATGTATATTCACTGCATCGTGCAATTTTATTTTTTGAGTTTTTGTAGTTATTAAATATTACAAAGGAATGTTGTTAAACCCTTCTGGCATTTTTTACGAACTACTTATCGTCCTCAATTTTTGTCCAGTTATTTGTCCATGCTCAAACTTAGTTGTAAAATTGTATCATGCGTAAATTACACAGTAGTTTCGTAGACATGCACAGAAACGAACAGATTCTAGGTACCTAATAAAAACTGTTTTATGAATCGCTAGAAGCATTAAATATTGCAGCTAGTAAACCGTGCAGACAGTGAGTTCACAGCCCTAACAATCCGAATACACGTTTTAAAATCAATGTGTTCAGGCCTTTGTTCGAGCGATTGAGTCTGAATTTCTATTCTATTGACGTTCAAGTGAACAAAGCCTATTACATTTTTATTTACTCATGTCTAACTCAATTAATTGTTTTTTTTTAATTCAGTTATAAACCTGGTTTTAGACTTTCTAGTTGTTTGTGCTCCTACTTAGAAGATACTAAATGCTCTCGAAATAAAATTTAATTTGGATCGTTTGAAGAATAATTTTGTTTTATTCCAAGGTGTACATAATGTTTTAACTTAAGGGTGGAATAACACTTCATAAATATCTTGCTTCAATGTACACACTACTAACTAACTGATATAACACTTTACAATTTCATCCAATGTACAGGACAAAAATTATAAGTTTTCGTATGTAGGTACTACGATTTCACATAAAGAGTTATTTATAAAATTAGTACATAAAAAAAGGAGCCTTGGACCAAGATACTTCAAGTTCACACACCACCAAAGTCTCAAGACAAATTAATATCAGTCGTACTAACGTCTCTATATATTTTACATTATTTAATTTTTATTCATATTTTAGACGAACTATAATGTTTCTGTTAAGTAAATATTCTTACACTATGTTAAATTATAATAATAGATAAGTCTAGATTAAATTGTAATAAATAGTTATTATGTTCGTATTTTCATAACCATTATTTTAACGTGTTTAATTGGGGTTCATGAACTAATTTTGCTCAATTAGATAACAGCTTAAACGTATTTTATCTTAATTTTATTTCGTTTTAAGAAACTAATTTTATTATAGCTTTGGGAGTTGTTCTTTATGTACTTTTGAGAGGGTTATTTTGTGTACTGAAATAAACATTAGCTCTCACACTCAAAATTACCGTAAACAACACCTTTTTAGTCTATGTAACAGTTAGGTACTTAGTTCAACTCTCATAAAATACGTTTCGCATTAGAAACTGGTAGAAATTCTAAAATTAATAGCTATGGAACAAACGTTATCTTAAGTTATGACTATTTTCTTATGATTATTTACTTATAAAAACGAAAGTGAGTTTGTTTCGCTTTCAGGCATAATTGGATAAACCGATTAAGATGAGTTAAGTGGTATTCTGGAGACAACAATTGTTTTTTTTTATACAAGCCGGAGTAACATGCGAAATCCAGTACTTTCTATAAATAAAAAACAACACAAACAACTACAGAACACACGTAACATTTTTCCCACAAAATGGAGCCTTATTTCGTAACGTTCAGTAATGCGAGCGGGTCCCCTTTCGCGTTTAATTGAAGCGAGCTAATGAGCCGCCATTATGTATGTCTTTAGATACTGTTTGCCACTTAATAAGTCACTTTGAAGTCTGTTGCACGCTTGGAATTCGTGTTCAGTGACCTGTAGTGTGTCTTCGATGATTATCTTGGTCAAGGACTTGGAAATTTCGGTATTCGATGCTATTGTATTATGTCTTGTGTCTACAATAGGGTGTGAGGGATTTGTGACGTGATATAAGCTTAGTTACTAAGGACTAGGTGTTATTTTTTCCTCTTATTATGAGCCGTAGAAAGTTCGCTGACGAAAATACTAAGGAAGCGGTTGCCTGATAGGTATACTTGACAGGTACTTATCAATAAAATAAGAAATCTTAAATGGAAAAACAACAAGAATATACCTACAGTAAAATATCGAAAAGATGTCCTAGTATTTCAGTGTTAATAAGGTTAAATAGTTTGTTTGTAACACAGATAATGAGCAAATGAAGTGTTAATGTACAAAGGGTGGCAATTGGCATAGCGAGAAAGATTGTATCATCAACTTTGCGTTATTACTAAGTTTTGGCAAAATATCCGTCTGTTATAAATAAAATCACTTATTTTAATCCTTAGACATATCTACCAGAACAATCTTTATAATCTGCTTAAATATTAGAAATTAAATAGTTTGTATCAATCAGTTAGACATTCTTGAAATTGCTAAACGTTGACAATAGGCGTGATACGTACCTCATTTACTACTTCCTCCTTGGCCTTGTTTAACGCTAGTTAATTTCGTGAGGTTTTAGTAATTCGAGGCGCCATTACAGGGAATCTTGCAGGCGCCTGTAACAACCCTCTGTTAACCCTTCCGTACTTATAACTGCTTCTATGTGATCGTTTGACAGGCTTAATGATTCATTATTATTTGCTGTCATTACATTAAGTTCAGGTGTTTAAGTTAGGTACTTCTGTTTGAATGTGGGAGTTTCAAGAGATAATTGTTTGATCATAATAAACAATAAATAATGACGACCTCTATGGCGCAATGGTCACCAAGCCGGACTGCCGAATCTGAGGTCCCGGGTTCGATTCCCGGTTCGGTCGACATTTGTGTGATGAGCATGCTTGTTGATCGTGGTCTGGGTGTTACAGTATGTATTTATAAATATGTATATGTGTAGCTATATGTAGTTTATCAGTTGTGTTAGCACCCATAACACAAGTTAATTAATAACTTACCATGGGGCTAACCGACCGTGTGTGAAAAGGTGTCCCGACATTATTTATATTTATTATTTATAATGATGTTGGTACTTTTACTGTTTTCATATTATTTGACTTTTATTTTTTACTAGCTGTTTTCTATCTTTCTAACAGTGAAAGATTTTTTCAAAACAGTTCAGTACCTACCTAGTTTTGGAGCCTTTTGGGGTATAAACAAAAAAAATATGTTTGATATTAATTATATTAGGTAGTATAGATTTTTAACAACAAACAGCTTCTAAAATATTCAGCTACCTAAAATGAGATTACAAAGTTCAGGAAATACCTACCTACCTCAGTAGGTATTACATAAGCAAGTTCCTTCTAGACTTGTTATTTAAAATTCAGCTCAGTGAAGCTTCGAGCTAAATTGATAAAAGGTCGGTCAAAGGTGAGCTGATTGTTCGTTATTATGACCGAGAAACTGGCATTCCAGATAAAGATGCCTTTTAATTATTTCTGAGGTTGACAAAGTTATTTATAAAGTAGAACGCTTATAATAGTTGTGCTAATTGTGTTGAATAATTAACTGCGATAGAGCTACTATTTTGGATACATTTTTATAAATATCTGACTGATATGATGGTACAATTACAGTTGCAGTTGGAAAAGTCGCGGTGGCTTAGTGGGTACAGAACCAACCTCTCAAGTAAGAGTGCGTGTGTTCGATTCCAGGTTAGGTAAAAAGTACCAATGCAACTTGGACACCAATGACTGTTTGATTGTTCCGGATGGCACGTTAAACTGTAGGTCCCGGTTGTCATTGAACATCCTTAGCCGTCGTTTACGGGTAGGCAGGTCTGACACCATTCTAACCAAGGGGTATTGGGTTGCCCGGGTAACTGGGCTGAGGTGGCCAGATAGGCAGTCGACGCTCCTTGTAAAACTCTGATGAAGGTACAGTTTCACCATCTTGTATCATCATCATCATCATCTCCCGAGCCTAGTCTAACCGAATGCGGCTGAGTACTTACCAGTGTTTTACAAGTAGTGATTTTTATATTATTGTTTATTGCAGAATCAAACGCGTGTAGACTATTTACAGAAATATTTTACCAGCAATCTAAATAAAATTCACGCTCACATTTTCCCCGTTAACGACTTCCTTAAAAACGAATAAACAACAACAAAAAAAATCCTTCGCAGACTTTATCTCACGTTTTCAATACACTTCATAAGAAAGTATAATCCCAATCAGGTGAGTGGGGAAAGCGGGGAGCGGGGAGAAAAAAAATGCAAAATTTAATTAACAAAGTTATCTTGGAGCTAAAACACAAGTTTGTAAAGAAAAACGAGCGAACTGACACGTTAATTTGATTCTTAGAATTACGCTTGCGTGAAGATCGTGCAGGGAATGCTAACACCCAATCGGGATACTATTAAGTAATACAAGTTTCGTATTTCTTTATAAACAAGAATTTGGGTTTACACGCCGTTATATGCTTTATATACAACTAGCTTCCGCCCGCGGTTTCGCCCGCGTATAATTCGGTTATATCGCGTTTCCAAGAGAATTCTTCAAAAGTCCGGGATAAAAACTATCCTATGTTCTTTCTCAAGGTCAACTCTATCTCTGTAATTTTTTTTTAATTAAAATCAGTTCAGTGGTTTATACGTGAAAGCGTAACAGACAGAGTTACTTTCGCATTTATAATATTAGTACGGATTATTAGCGGCCGATTAATCGATTAAATCCCAACAAACATGCATATCGATACAATTCCTTAAAGCCTACAGATAAGTGTAACATTTACCCGTCTTCAGACGTCTCGATTTCTTGGCAGAGGTTGTCGCCCAAGCTCCGATAGTCAATTGATTAACGAGCCAGACTCAAGTCGATATAGTGTGCATCTTACCTGCACTCCGATAGATCAGCCACCAAATGCAGTCTATAGACGTTCTAATGCAGTATTAAATATTTATTGGGAATGAAGTTTGATATATGTAGGTAGGAGATAGACTAATGATAAGATGCTACAGGATTGCTTGAGATATATGGATGGTTGATAGCGTGAAGAATGATTCTAAAAACAAAGTTGTCTGTATTTTGAATTGGCTCTAAAGTTGTATCCCTTCAAAGCTTTTCTCTTATCCTTTTTGTCTATGTGTAACTGTGTACAAAAACTGATACCTAAATAAATAAATAATTTAAGCTTCTAGCCATTTTTTGGACTAAATCAGAGATACATAATAGGTA
The DNA here is from genome assembly GCF_022581195.2 of Helicoverpa zea. Lineage (NCBI taxonomy): Eukaryota > Metazoa > Arthropoda > Insecta > Lepidoptera > Noctuidae > Helicoverpa > Helicoverpa zea. Next base: position 7,494,770 of record NC_061468.1, read on the forward strand.
GGTACTCAACTTCTAGAATACCTACACAACTTTGGTACCATTTTCTAAAAAATAACTCACGATTCACTATGGATTCTTGTACACTGAACTGGTCGACCATTTTTTTTTAATGAGGTGTCTAATCCAGGACGTCATACGCAGAAGTTAGGTGTATAATGTAGGTACATTAACTTAATAAAAACTAAGTAAACAAACAATCCAACCTTTTAATATATCTAAACTAAGTTGAAAACACTTGAGAGATATTTTCACGGATATTTGTAACAAATTCAGCAGCTATTGAGGAGAATATTGTTACCCTTATCATAACTGTTAGCTGACTGAGCGTTTTCAGACAATTTGCTACTCATGAGATTGCACTTTCTACTGCATTATGGCATTACAGTTTTAAAGCCGAGCTTTGGGTATGAAGTGGAACAAAGTTTTATTGGTTATGGAGCTGTTCGCAGTTGATTGGTTAATGTTCCCCAGTTAATATAAATTGTTTATGTATATGGGAGGTTGTTACTGGATAGTGAATAATGGAGGTGTATGGTATCATGTTTGTGAAGAATTAGGAACAAATGCAAATAAAAGGAAAAGTCTTGCCATAAGGAAAGGCATTCCCATTGCATTGATCATTGTTGTATTTGACAAAATATAAGTTTACTACTTCCCGCACCGGGATAAGAAAAAAACTATATTCTTTTTAAAACTCTAGACTATTTGCTTACCGAATTTCATTGGAATCGGTTTAATATTCTTAACATCAAAGCACGACAAACGGACAGAGATGCATTCGCATTTTTAATAGGTAATATTAGTAATTACTTATTCTTTGATCATTCACGGGACCAAGTACCCTTCCTTTATAATCAATTAAACCTCCACTAACTACTACCTTCAACATATCAATAGCACACACGTTACCTCACACGGCTCACCTACGGCTGCAGCAAGTATTTTTTCTTTATGAAGTGGGTCGATCGATCCAGCTAGGTTACTACGGATCGTCGGCACTTAATCTGCAATGTTGCACTTGATAATTTCACGCCACTAGACGGCAGCGATGAAGGCTTGCTTGCCGTCAATTCAATTTCATACCTATAAATTTTATCGGAAACTATCTTGGTCCTTCGATGAGTTAGCGAGAAGTTATTACCGTTTCTTATGAAGTGGGTACGGGTTATTGATTTGAATGTGAATCCGTTACAGTTCGTGTGTTGCGAAGAAGTTGAAGTAGTGGTTACATTGTCTTTGAGTTTTGATCCATGGTGGTAGTGGCTAGTTGCAGCGTACCTTACAAGAGAACTCGTATAGACCAGGATAATGAAACTGCTCATTGAAAGGACTGTCGTAGCAATCGCTAATAAAGTTTATCTAGGAGACCAATGACTGAAAAGTTAAAGGAAAACATCTGCAGCCTTACTTATAAACGTGAATTAAATAATAAGTAATACTTAAGGGCTGTTTAAGAAAATTCTTACTTATAAACGTTGCTTAAGCGTGTCTTAATTAGCATTTAGTGATTAGTTAAAATGTTGCTTAGAAAGTGATTAGAGATTTTTATAAGTAAGGGGGCTGAAGTTGAAGGTCTCGCAAATGCATGATGATGTATAATGTAGCAACTAACAGCATCTTATTTAATATTGTAGGTACATGGTTAGATGAGGTCCTTAACTTTGTACCCAATCGTAGTAAAGTTTTTGAAAAAATAATAAACAACTGAGATTATTTTATTTCTAAATTTCGCGGATGAAGCTTTGTGCAATTAGGGTAAATACGCCAAATGTCGGCCCCCTTAGCGATTTTCTGATTGCGGTTCGCTATAGCACCGTCAGTTTCCAACGAAAGATAGTTTCTGATGCGGTTTTGGATAGTTTGATTAATCTATGTCATGTTTATAGGCATAAGATTGATATTTCTACGAAAAGAAAAAAGTAATAAGGCTTAGATGCGTCGAGAACAGAAAAACCCTAAAGTCGGCCATTCACGGCCCAAGGTCGGTTGCGTTTTTTCCAAATGTCGGCCAGGTATAGGCTGTTTTAAATTAAGGCAGTGACAAATATTATTAACATGATTTATTTTAGCAGAATTATAATATAATACTAAGTATACATTTGTAATTGTATTTGTTTAATTTATAGTAAAATATTTTTTTTGTTTCCCCTAAACAAAAAAAGTCGTATTCACGACCAACCATTTATATTTTTTAAGCTAATAAGAACGGTTTAATAGATAGCAAGTATCAAACTATAAAGCTACCATAAACATGCCTACAATACTGTCAACTCCTACATTTAAACTTAACTCCTATACGATATAATGAATTATAATAAATAAATTATTTCATTTTGAGAAAATGAAAAAATATAAAAGTATTTTTTCATCAGCCTGTATAGTGGCGCTTGAGTTCGAGGCTGGTCGACATTACGATTATTTACGATTCTAATGTCGGCCCCTATTTCTTGTACCTTATTTCTCGAGATTCAACTAATATCACCCCGGCCGTTATTTGGCTATTAAACGTAAAATAGATCTATTTGCCTATAAGCTTTGCAAATTCTCTTGTTAAGCCAACGGAATTAGTACAATAGGAATTTATAAAATAGACTGCATTTGCTTTAAGTCGGCCACGGCCGAGACTCCGGTTTTAAGTCAAAACTGTTGTCCTAATGGCGGCCTCCTATTTTTCCTTGAAAAATATACGCAAAACGCTGAAAAAACTATCTTAAAATATAGTAAAAATAACCCATTAGTGACAATCAAGCTTAAAACAAAAATAAATAAATGTTTTATCGTTCTAATATCAATCCCCAAAATGTGAGTATTCACTTCGAGTAAGCTACTTTACGTGCGAATTTGATGTTTCAACGGCGCAATCGCTACTGACGCTCAGTATGAGAAGAGTAAGTGACAGAATCGGATAGTAACGATTTGTACGTATAGAGTATAAACCAAGGTTGCAATTCGAGGAGCAAAACTAACACTTAATTACCTTTTGAATGAATGCAAGCTGAAAATGTACAGACGGCCGAAGTTTGGGGGGAGGCCGACATTTGGCGTATTTACTCTATATGGAAACATCAGTAATGAGATGTCTGTAGTAATCCGTGAATAAAATTAATATGCTTAGAATAACTCGTGTATACTTCACGTGGAGGAAAACTTATGTCCTCAGAGTTAATGTGTAAGAATATTAAGCATTAGCGTTTTCACACCATTCCTTTATGTCAATTCAAGGGTAACAAGGAAAATGATGTGTACTGTAAATACCATTTCTAGGAAAATTCAGAACGATTTCCGTCTATTTTGACAGACAGATACAGTTTAATTCAACGTGGCTTTTTTTTAATATTTGTTAAAATTACAGAAATATTGCAACTATTTTTATGTTTAAAACATTTGACTCTACGGGGCTGTAGGTTACGGGAAAAATATTTCCAATATAATCCATAATAGGAAAAACGCCCAACTATACATATAAATAAAAAAATATATAAAATAGTCCACATTCAAATATGTTTATTTATTGGCACTATCAATTTAAAAGTGCTATCAGTGGTACGCTTCAAAATGAATCAAATCATTTTCGTAACGGGAATTTATTGAATTACATTATTTATAAAATAACTAGATAAAAATGTCAATAAATTTATTTATATGAATAGAGGGGTGGCTCGGGACGAATTCGTTTTCGTTCTATCCGATATTGGAGTTACCCTCTGCATACATCAAATGAAGTCTTTTCTAAACTATTCGTCAGAGCAACGATTCGATTGACGAACGGTATACACCGACTCAGAGGTCTTGATCATAATGTCTTTATTATATAGGCTTGGATTACTTCTTCTTAATTGTTTTACTTCTTGGTCTTGGTCTTTGTTTGAGCGCAGCGCCTGCACTCTTGTTAATAGCAAGGTTACGCGTTCCGATAATTAGCTGTTAGTTTTTAAGTTTTTTCATTAATGTCATTCTGTCATCTCTGTCATAACCTTTGTTCGTGTTTTTAGGTATTACATAGTTATTTTAATGTTTCACCAGCGACTTTCCTTTAATTCCTGTAATTCCTGTACATTTTGTGGTCCCTAACCGAACCGGATATATATTTGGATAAAGGAAAAACAGGATTACCAGGAAATTGCGGATTCTTTTGGATTTTACCAAGGAAGTGATAAGCCGGTTAAGTGTGGTAACGTGGATAAAAGACTTTAAGTTCATTACAGTGCTATGAATAATTAAAATTAATATCACCCAACACTCAATCAGGTAGTATATTATGTAATTAAGGATTACAGGTCGACTGCACTCGGTTCCCAACATGTCCGAAGAAAAAGAACTCAAAAAGAAACGTGGAAGCTTTAAGGGTCGCTTGACTGCCTTTATCAATTACCTTGACGCATCATGTGATAAGCAGTTAACTAGTTGTGAGGTAAAGGAGTTACAATTGCGTATGGGAAAAATCGAAAGTTTGTTTGAGCAGTACGATGAGGTTCAGTTGCGACTAGAATGCATAGTTGAAGACGTCAAAGAACAATTTTCGGAGCGTTCTGAGTTTGAGTCGTTATATTACAAAGCACTATCTAGATCGCAGGAATTGCTGTGTAAGTACGCTAATGACGATAAGGAGTCGGTAAGTAGTGATAAATGCACACGTATTAGTCAACGTAAACCTGTCAAGTTGCCCACAATACAGCTACCAAAGTTCGATGGGTGTTATAGTAATTGGTTAGAGTTTCGTGACACTTTTACTAGCCTAATTCACTGTAATGATGATATTGATAATGTTAATAAATTCCACTATTTGCGAGCGTCGCTGGAGGGATCTGCTGCTATTGTGATCCATGCTATTGAGTTTTCCGCAAGCAATTATGACATAGCATGGAAGCTAGTTTGTGAGCGGTATGATAACAAACGTTTATTGGTGCATAATCACGTGTCATCCCTATTTAATATTAATGCCATCTCTAAGGAGTCTTCAGTTGCGTTAAAAGGATTGATTGACCTACTTAATAAAAATCTGCGTGCATTAGGATCTTTAGGTGAGCCTGTGAAGTATTGGGACACTTTATTAATATACTTAGTCACTCGTAAGTTAGATAATGTAACGTATCGTGAGTGGGAGCAGCACAAAGGTCGTATGAACATGGAAACTATTGTAACATTTGATGCATTCATGCAGTTTCTTCGTGATCGTGCTGTGTTGTTAGAAACTTTAGATTTAAAGGGCCACAACAGTAATCATTCCACTCAGAGTAAACCCAGTTCCCAATCTAATAAGATTAAATCTACGAGTATGGTCGTGTCACAGGATTCTCATAGTTCCAGCACTGATTTTAATAAATTATGTCCGCACTGTAAAGGTGATCACGTGTTATCTAGCTGCTCACAGTTTCTTGCACTCAGTATAGACGCCCGTCTCAAAGTAATACCTAACTATAAGGTGTGCTATAATTGTTTTCACGCAGGTCACTTTGCTAACCGGTGCAGGAAGCCGGGATGTAAGATCTGTAAGCGCCGACATAATACATTGATACATTCAGAGGACAAAGGTGCTTCTACGGCTCGCGATAACAACATAGTACACAGTAGCTCGTCCCATCCCGTATCAACGTCATCGCCCACTGACGCCATGGCTCGCACTAATGATGCGACTGCTAATAATTTAACTTTGGCCGCGGACGTCGTTGGTTCATCTTGTGGCGAGCGTAAGCAACACGCTGGCGGAGTTTTATTGTCTACCGCTCTCATCAAGTTATGTGATCAATATGATCGTCAGCACGTAGTGCGAGCCCTGCTTGATAGTGGTAGTACTTCATGTTTCATGACAGAACATTTATGTAGACGGCTTAACTTAGATACACGCCAAGTAAATGGATCAGTCCGCGGCATAAATAATGTGAGTTCACGCGTAGGCAAAATGTGTCATATTAAAATGACGTCGTTAGACAATAGTTATAGTTCTAGCCTTTATTGTTTCGTTTTGCCATCTTTAACGGGTGTAGTGCCGTGTCGTGAAATCGACATTTCTGATTTAAACATTCCAGATGATATTTGTCTGGCCGACCCCACCTTTTATAAACCTTCAGAGGTAGATTTATTAATAGGTGCTGATCTCTTCTGGGACTTGGTTGGTTCGCAGACAATAAGGCTTGGTGTAGGTAAGCCAGTATTATGTCAGACAGCGTTAGGCTGGATAATTTCTGGCCCTGTTACCTATAATAACGGTAAATCAGCTGATGTTGTTTGCAATTTTACTCAATCCGATTCCTCTAGCGTTGATAGTTTTAATAACATTCAGACGGATTTAGTAAAGTTTTGGAATCTGGAAGAAGTAAACTCTCAATCTTCTAATTTTTTACCAGAGGAAAAATTATGTGAAGAGCATTTTATTAAAAATACGACACGTTTAGACAGCGGTCACTTTTGTGTTCGTATTCCGTTGAAGCAAAGTCCTTCTGTTTTAGGTGAATCTTACCAAAGGGCTTCTAAATGTCTGTTCAGTTTGGAACGTAGACTGAAGTCCAAGCCTGATTTCAGTAAGCTATACTGCGACTTCATGTCTGAGTATGAGACACTAGGACATATGACTGAAATTATGCATTGTGACAGTCCCAATGGATATTTTATACCACACCATGGGGTACTCCGTGAAAGCAGCACTACTACCAAGCTTCGCGTAGTTTTTAATGCAAGTTGTGTTACTTCTTTAGGAGTTTCTTTTAATGATGTGCAGATGGTAGGTCCTACGGTGCAGGACGATCTCTTGTCTATACTTCTTCGGTTTCGGCAACATCAATTTGTCTTATCGGCCGACGTCGAGAAGATGTATAGATGTATATTCGTCCACCCATCGGATAGGCACCTGCAACAGATTCTCTGGCGTGATAATGTCTCTAATCCTGTTAAGGTCTTCAAGCTTAATACCGTAACGTATGGTACAGCTAGTGCGCCGTTTCTCGCCACGCGTTGTTTAAAACAGGTTGGTATAGACTATCGAAACGATGCCAATAAACCGACTTTGAGTTCTGCAGGTAAATCATGTTCAGAAAACAGAGATAAGATAGCTGACGTCATCATCCATGATATGTACGTTGATGATCTTTTGACTGGAGCTGATGACGTCGATGAGCTCAAGTTCATTCGCACAGAGGTCACCAACGCCCTCGCTTCAGCTCGCATGCCACTCAGAAAGTGGAGGTCCAACGTACCTGAATTAGTTCACGGGGATTCCCAGCCGTCATTAAATTTAGATGTAGGAGCTAGTGAACCTAATACATTATTAGGACTCAACTGGTTTGATGCCTCAGATGAGTTAGGATTTTCAAGTTCCCCACTACCTTTTAAGGATTCGGTTACTAAGCGTGACGTACTTTCTGTCATTGCACGTATTTTTGACCCTTTAGGACTTTTATCTCCATGCGTAGTCACCATGAAAATATTCTTGCAGCGAATGTGGTCAGATAAACTGTCATGGGATGAGCCGTTAACTCCTGCATTACAATCCAGTTGGAACACCTTGGTAAAGACATTACCAATGTTAAATAAATTCCGTGTTCCACGTCTTGTTGTTTGTCGTTCTAACTATGTTATTGAACTTCATGTCTTTACAGACGCATCTGAACGTGCATATGGCGCATGCGCATATGTACGTAGTGCTAATGATGAAGGTGAATGCATGGTTCGTCTGTTAGTCGCTAAAAGTCGAGTGGCGCCGATTAAGCCAACCACTATTCCAAGATTGGAATTATGTGGTGCGGTAATTGGAGCTCGATTGTGTGAAAAAGTCGTGAGTTCACTGCGAGTAAACTTCACTCACGTCTATTGCTGGACTGACTCCACCGTTGTGTTGGGGTGGTTGAAAATGTTGCCTTCTAAGCTGCAGCCGTTCGTACGGAATCGTGTTGCTGAAGTCTTAGAAAAGGCGGGGCATTGTACTTGGAAACACATCCCAACCGACAAGAACCCTGCAGACCTACTATCTCGTGGCATGGACATTAGTGTTCTGCAATCGTCGGACTTGTGGTGGGCTGGTCCCAGTTTTCTGAAGCTTCCGCAATCTTATTGGCCTTCTCAGCCCCAATCATTAGAGATAGATCAGCTGCCTGAAACTCGAACTCATGTTTCATTAAGTGCTAACGCTAATATTAACGTGCCTAATTTTATAGATTTTAATCGGTTTTCTAATTACTTAAGGCTTATTCGTAGTGTAGCGTACGTTCTAAGATTTATTAGATTATGTAGAAAAATTAAGTCACCATCTAAATTTCTATCACACGAAGAGTTGCAAGATGCATTAAATGTTATTGTAATTACTTGTCAAATAGAATCCTTTCCTGAGTACCGATTACTAGTTAATAAACAAAAGTTGCCATCTAAAAGCTCCCTCATTAAATTCAACGTATTTTTAGATAAAAGTAACATAATGCGTGTTGGAGGACGCTTAGGAAATTCAACATTTCCATTTAATAAAAGGCACCCTATAATTTTACAGTCCACTCATAAATTCACGAAGTTATTATTTGATTATGAACATATTAAGTTGATGCATGCAGGCCCACAGTTATTGCTGGCTTCCATAAGGGATTCTTACTGGCCTATTGGCGGTCGAAGCTTAGCAAAAAGATGTTATCGTAAGTGCTTGCGTTGTTCACGTTTATCGGGTAAAACTCTCACACCTTTAATGGGCAATTTGCCGCAGCAGCGTATCCTTCCAGGTGGCTATCCATTCGAGTGCACTGGTGTGGACTATGCTGGTCCCATTATGGCTGCTAGTAAACAAGGTCGTGGATGTAGGCTAGTAAAAGTGTATATAGCTATCTTTGTGTGCTTTACCACCAAGGCTATTCACTTGGAGCTGGTGAGTGACTTAACCAGTGACAAGTATTTACTGGCATTATTTCGTTTCATCTCGCGGAGGGGGAAACCCAATGATATGTACTCCGATAATGGTACTACTTTCGTCGGTGCATGTAACGAACTTTCGAAGTTTCTTAAAGCTAATTGTGATTCCTTGGGCGAACAACTAGTTAATAACGGGATCAAATTTCATTTTATTCCCGCGTATACACCTCATTTCGGCGGACTTTGGGAAGCGGGTGTTAAGTCAACCAAATTTCACCTTAGGCGAGTGTTGGGAAATTGTCACCTAACTTTTGAAGAACTTAGCACCACGTTAGTTCAGATTGAGGCGATTTTAAATTCACGTCCACTGACACCGCTATCATCCGATCCAGCAGATTGCACCCCACTGACCCCAGGGCACTTTCTAATCGGCCGGCCTCTCACTTCACTTCCACAGCAAGATCTTCAAGACTACTCCACGTCTTCTTTGAAGCGCTTCCAACGTATTGAGCAGCTACGGCAGCATTTTTGGTCACGTTGGAGCAAGGAGTATGTGTCTGAGTTGCAACAAAGGACGAAGTGGCGTAGCTGCAAAGATTCACTCGGTCTGGGTACCTTAGTTGTCATCAAGGAGGACAATTTACCTCCTCTTAAATGGAGATTGGGAAGAGTCATCGCCATTCATCCAGGGTCTGATGGTATTGTTAGAGTTGCGGACATCAAAACATCTGCTGGAGTAGTACGAAGAGCCTTCAATAGAATCTGCCCACTGCCCGTTGAGCCTGCATCTGGTTGAAAGTGCATCAGCATCTTTCAACGTCCGGGGGCATGTTTGAGCGCAGCGCCTGCACTCTTGTTAATAGCAAGGTTACGCGTTCCGATAATTAGCTGTTAGTTTTTAAGTTTTTTCATTAATGTCATTCTGTCATCTCTGTCATAACCTTTGTTCGTGTTTTTAGGTATTACATAGTTATTTTAATGTTTCACCAGCGACTTTCCTTTAATTCCTGTAATTCCTGTACAGTCTTCTCGGTTAGTTAGTGTAATGTAAAAATCGGAAACTAAAAATTGTAATCCTGATGAAACCCTCAGGTCGTGGGGTCCGAATGCCCACATTCTATTTAAAGATCTGTCTAGGCGGCTGGTTGACGCTTCTCGTGACCAGAAGGCTGGCTATTACCTCGGACAAAGAATCAGCATGGCGATCCAACGAGGTAATGCTGCCAGCCTCTTGGGCACGCTCCCAGTTGACAGCGATGGGGACGAATTTTTTGACGCTTTGTAGTTGTTTGTTTTACTAGGATAGTTTTTGATGTTTATTGTAAATATGTATTGTAAATATCTATGTAAATAAAATATGTTATGTATGTATCTAAAAAAAAAATATATTGTAATCTACTACGAAGCCAAAAATATAACTTGCATCCTAGATCGTTTTTATTCAATGAATAATTTATAGTTTTGGTCACGCAAAACGTGTTATAATAATGTACGTAAAATTTTCAAACTGTCAGCAGTTCAATTTATTTTGTACTTAAATAGGATTTTCACATAACATTAGCCGTCGCTCTTAGCAATACTCTGTAGGTAAGCTGTCCAGTAACACCCAATATTTAAAAAATCTTATCACTTAATCATAATTTTTATTTTTCTTTAGTAGTTACAACAACTATGTTTAGTATTTTTTTTTCTAAATATTCACTGAAAATGCATATTTTTTTGTTTTTCAGCAATAACTCTTTATATTTTTTCCCTTATATATTTCGAAATCACCAAGGATCAAGACCATTCGCCTCCCCTACACCCCGATCGATACTCATATGATTGTAAATGTAGATTGATTGGGTGCATCTCGCGTTCTTTTTCGCGTCGTGTCTCTGTCCAGTCTATTACGACACTATTCTACATGGTTTAGCGGAAGCCAACGAAGCTTTTCAAATGATTCTGATTGTTGAACTAGTGTTATGTAATTGTGTTTTCAATTACACGTCATTGGGTACTTTTTGGAATATTTAAGAAGGAATGTGAAGAAAAACACGTGATTATTATCAACGAAAAAAAATAGAATAAATGTGAGCTATTAACCATATTCGTCTATGGATGCATTTATTACATCATACTTGTATTGTTTAATTAAATCTTCCTCGCATGTTTATTATAGAAAACAAAAGGTCAATGTACTGTATTTACAACTTTATTTTGTTTATACGATTAAAATAAAATTATACCTAGAACGTAGATACCCTGAACTCTTTCTATAAGTGTAGGCGAGGGAGTTTTATTTAATTTTCGACTTGCAAAACTTAGGGCTGCCAAGAAGTTTTTAATACGCTTTTTGTAACAGTCAAACAGAAAATTGAATTTATTTTCAGTCTGTAAACCTGATTCTATGAAACCATTTTTCATTTTAAACATCTTGGGCCTTACTACAAAAACTTTAAACCCTGTTTTACACTTGTCTAATAAAATTTTGGCTGCAAAATGAACCATATGTCAACGTCATAATTTGACATTTTTTTAGACAAGGCATAAACTGACGTTTAAAAGTTTTTGTGGTAAGACGGCTTGGTTTTAATCTTTTTATGTCTAGCCATTTATTTTATTATGTGGTATATTCAGAACTTACTGTTTCAAGTTTATTTTTCAACATACAAACTACTATAGGTTACCTAATCAAGGTTTCAAATAAAAACTACCGATAAGTTTATTTTGATAACATTTATTTTCCGATAAACTATCAACGCAATTAAACAGGCATTAAAAATCTAGCCTTCCATAAAGAAACAAATATGTAGATAAAACGACAACATAAAAAAAAATGTAAAAACAAAATACACCAGCGACATTTTGAAAAAGGAACGCGTTGAACATCAATATGAGTGTCGAACGGAATTAATCCGAGATCAAAAGTTCTTCATTCACCACCAGAGCTGAACGCATATTTGTGTTTGGTCTGTTGTACTCGTAAATGTGTGTTTTTATGGTCGCGTGCATCCATCGTAAATTGCACATGGTTTTTTTAAATGTACGCAAAATCATAAAAATAGACTTTAGTGAGCGAGTTTTGTTATTTGTATCGTAAACTTATTTGGTAAGACTCCAATGTCAAGTCGATTACAACTAAACAAAAAAAATAAAGCCAGCAAACTAACGTTACTAGATTACGACTAAACTGTGTGCCTAAAACTTTAGCATTGCGAAGGCTCTCACTATAAGATTCACATAGCCTTTTGTTATTTCCACAAAGATGACGGATGAGTCCGAGGATCCCCATTACTCTGGAGCGTAGAAATGACCCTTTTAAGCTTATCAGAGCAACTTGAACGGTTTTATCGATCACCCATTCATCACAACAAACTGTTGACCGTGGACCTGTAAGAAAATCCGAAAATGTTTTTCTTTGACCCAAAATGAACAAAAGGGACTCCAATCTGCAATCAAAATTGGTGGTTCTGTTTAAAAAAGAGAACTTGTCGCTCGGGACTGGAGGCGGTATAGATATTCATCAACAATTCATTCGGACGCCAGCGGAAATATGTCAAGGATCCCCGTATTTTTGCGCGAAGAATGAGCCCTAGATGTTTGCTTTGCCACAAATCAAGAGGACTGACGTAACACGATGGTACGTAAACGACCGAGCCTTTGTCCTGTCACACTAACTCTTTGTATTATTCCTGGTGAATAGAATTTTTGTGTCTACACCGGGATTTATTCTGGACTTAAAACAAACATTTTTGAAGTGGCGGATTCTCTCAAAAAAACTTTTGTTGAAGTTAGCTCGTGCTATTTTATATCTTGTGTTAGTACGCTCTAAAGTTAATAATGTTTCCTCGTACCGCGCAACAGATAGGAATTGTACTTAAAGTTGTATCTGGAGCTTTGTGTCGCCATCAGATAGGTATATTTGGGCAGGCACGTTTGTACTTAGTGGCGACCACAACGACAACTTAGATCTTAAGTATGTATGTATATATATGTATCTACTTAACATTTGTTTGTTTATTATTTTAGAATTTGTAACATTCTCGCGGCTCAAAAAGTTTATTTGAGGAATAAAACTACTAACTAATGTCAACAATTTCAATCAAAATCTAAATCATCGATTTTCAAAAACCATTTCTTTAGGTTCTAATTCCTAGACTCGCTACATGCCAAACCAAGTCGAATCTTCAACTACAACTCCGTTCAATGCAATATTTATACCGAGCACATTCACAGACTTAGATTGCTTGTAACCTCATAGAAACCAAACAAAGAAGCATCCCTATTTCGAAACCTCCCAATAAATGCGTTGAATACATACAAATTTCTGCTCAGATATGACAGTAGCAGAAAAACATAAACTGTATCAGCTGGTTATCGTTTCGAGCGGGTTGTGAGAGTCAATTGAGGGAATTGGGTCACAGTGCACAGTGGTCAATGTAGGTGAACGACGAGCGTTCGTTTTGTAGCTTTTTAGAGCTTTGCTTTGTTTTGTGACGGATAGCATGAACCGCGGATAAGAGACAAATATATTTCAGTTTTTTTTTTTCATTATAGTGGATATGGTTTGTTGTGAAAATAAAGGTTAATTTAGTAAATATTTTCGTTTTCCGAAGTGCCCTTTGCATAGTTACGTAAACATAATGCTACTGAGAAATTCAGGAACGATATATGTCTGACTCGAACTTACGTAGTAGGTAACTATTTATTTTAATCTGTGCTTGAATGCTCATCATCACACACACACACACAGTATGTATAAATTCAAACATCACATTTAGTCCACTTGGTCCTAAAAAGCCGACGAAACGGAAATACTTGTCCTTCCTCATTCCGGTCAAAATAAAGAAGATATCTTCAAACATTCATTCAATGCTTTCAAAAACGTAATTAAGAAAATAATACGTCAACTGACCTATTAAATTCTTAATTAAAGTGATGTCGTGCCATCTCTTTTGACTCATAAAGACGAAAAAGATGGCATAAGTTAATTGCTTGGCATCAATAAAAAAATGAATTATGTGCAAGTTCAGGAACTGTCGGTAAGGAGGGAGGACCCTTCGGCTTAAGATTTGGGTCCGAATATCGTACGATTGTCGAGGGAGAGGCGACAGTAGCCAGGACACTGCATTGTTTAGAAGTGACGTCTTAATTGCTAAACGATACGCATTTTTGTCACGGCTCTTAAATGTCGTTAAGTACAAATTAATATATTTTGCGTGCTGTTCTATAATTTGTTTTGCATTTCTGTAATTTGGTATAAACAAGCCTTTTTTACAAACTGCCCAGCTGCTGACACAGGAAAAAACATTGTAAACTTAATTAAAGTTACAATTACAAAGACACGAACAAAACCAGAATACCACAGTTCGTCGAAACAGTTTATACGCCAATAAAACGGCGCGTCATTCCGACGAGTGCGTTGTAACAAGCGCATCTCAATGAGGGGAAACGACTCATTATTTACAATTTATTTCCTTAATTAATATAAAGACTTTGTAGGTACGTTCCTACATTCTTTGCTCTTCGGTAAAAGTTCTGAACAGATGGTGGGATTCGTTAGTTCGCTGATTCCTTTTTGATTTCCGGACTATCTGTGCGAATGTAGAATTCGAATGATTCCGTTGTTTGAAAGCTTGCAGCACCTGCTTAAATAAAAACTCTATTGAATTGGTTTGTACTGCTTCGGCATCGATTATCGGACGAACGTTCTGTAGTTTGTTTTAGTGTTATTGGTTCTGTTTATATGGTAGACCGTTAGTGAGAATTAACGATATTGTATAAATGCAGGAAATAAGGAAACTTCAAGAGTTGCATTAAACTAAAAACTACGTTAAAATTAAAAGAAACATAAATAAGATGAGATTGTTTCCCATAATTATAATAACACTTTCATCTCTATTCAAACGCCTTACGGATAATGGTTTCGATCTACCAGTGACAGCAATAAACACTGGTGAGAATAAGTAAGATAACGAAAGACGCCAAAACGGTGCTACAAACCTTCGGTTATCACATTATCTTTTCCCAACGCTTCGGAGCAAGGTTTAAATTCCATACTAATTGGATTATTATACAGAAACGATGGCCAGCGTGTGTCTATCCGGTGCAAGCTGTATCGAATACTCCTCTAGAACTCCGGAATTGCTAACTTTCCTTATTTTAAAAGTCTTACTTTAATGCAGTTTAAGGTTGGAGTTAGGAAGTTAGTGTCTTAGCAATTTTATTAAATTTCTATGGCTGCGCTGCGGTACTGAGGTAATGAGAATTCTCAGTTTAATTCTTATGAGCTTGTTTTACACTGTGGAGATAGCACGAATAGCTGTGAACATTTAGATAGTGCTGTTGACTGTATATGATTATGGTTTGTAAACGCACGCGACTTCACAATGAATGTTTCAACATACACATGAATAAAGTTTAATGACCAGTTCAGTTCCTAATTTGAATATTTTTTCATTCAAGATTTCTTGATACACGTACTAAAATAACGGGACTAGAAGCCGACCACGCTAAAGTAAACAACAAGTTGGACGTTCGTATGAATGCGTACGGACCCCGGCGCAGGAGTCCCGAGTCCCGCACAATAAATGTTTATTTTATTGATTTTCACACGGGCCCGCTACAATGCATCTCGCTGGTACACTAACGTCGTACTTATATTACTTCGACAGAGTTCTAAACTGTACGAATAAAATTACTGGGGAACAACTTTGTCCAATTAATAATAATGAATGCGCTAGGGAGCCCTACTGTTGTACAAAAAGTTTTTATTTCGATAAAGTTGCACCGCTCTCATGTGATACGGATATTAGGACCTTGTGTAACTAAAGTTGTTTTTGTAACGTTGGTTTTACTTGTTATTTGAGTCGGTTTAGTAACAATTCATTAATTTTACGATGCGTGTAATTAAAATATATGATTTGATGGATTCAACAAAGTTTTATTTACTTTTAGAACGGGATACAAAATGATTGTCATCGGAACTTTAGCAGGAGGGCTTTCATTTGATGAGAATTCGACTCCGAAGAGTTTAACAAGACAAATAATGAATTTAAGTACAGGTTGTCAAGGCCATCATTAGGAATGTTCTTACGTGCCTCAATTAGTGGAAAAAGCACGAGTTGAGATTTTTTCTTGGAAGGGGAAGTAATAGGAGCTTTCCATCCAACGCATTCGACCCTACATCCCTGTTGTTAACCATCAAAGTTGTAATTGCGACCTTACGATTCGCTGAACTGTCACGCCCTCCACATACCCCTAACGAATTTTTAATACAGCTAAAAACGCTTATAAACAAAAGCTGCGAGCCACTGGCGGCGCCCTGTCGGGTTTAATTGCAGGTTTAGTGCCGGGGTTCATTAGGATATGCAGGCGCTTTTTTAACGCGATTATGACGTCGCAGGGTCGGTGATAGCCGTCGAGGGTGCGCTGGGGGCGAGGAGGGCTGCGTCACGTGCGAGGTCCGCACTCCGCAGCCCCACGCATGCGAGACCGCGGGGCGCCGGCCGCGCAGGCGCGCCCCCCGACTGCCCCCGGCCGTCAGTCTGCCGCCGGCCGCCGCGCGCCCCGCCCGCCTGTGCTGTGTCGAGTCGCGCGCCGCGAGTGTTCCCAAGTGATGTCGACTTGTGACTAGTGCCATGCTCGTGCTGCGCTGTGTCCTGCTGGCGGCACTCGTCGCTGCCGCCGCCGCCGCCTGGCAGGAGAACGTCAGGCCCAAGGTCTTCGCACAATTAGGTGAGTCCACCGACAATCGGCATAGAAACATGTCGGTGTTAGTGAACTCATACAACAATAGACTTAATAGCCCTCGAAGCCGATCACGACAGGGACCCCACAAAGTTCGGTACCGCGACGCGCCGACTATCCAATGTTTATGTTGTTTTGTTTGACGACAACGCGCGAACAAACACTCCATTCAAAAGTTCCCGTGTTTGTGTCAAAAGTGTCACGAGTGACTGCCACGAGAATTCTAATACGTGTTTAATAGTAACGAAATCTGAATAACTGATTTCAAAAAGTGCTGGAATTGTCGATGCAGCATAAGAAGACGTAGAAAACATAAACTCGAAAGGGTAAATCCAATTGGAGTAAACGAGAATGTAAATCAACGACCGATCCTGCGCGTTGTATGTAAACATATAAACTATAAGTAACAAGAAATACAGAATTGTGGGCAGATAGGAAAAATACATGTTACTTAACCTCTGTGGTGAGATGCACTAATAGTAAACGTCATGTCAATGAACGAGTCTATGAATGAACTGAATCTCCGTTTATATGCAGAAGATGCGAGTGTTTGAAATGATAAACGAATTTCAAAGCTTAAGTAAACTTGAAGTAAACTCAATTCTGAGTGAAGATAAGGCGACTGTCGTTCATTGCACATGAACAAAATCCCACAAAGGGACAACTGTGCAACAAAAAGTGATATCAGGCACAATGTTGGTAACATTCGCTGGCACTCACATTCTAAATAGAATAAACAGAAATGGCTGTAGGAGCGCGCCTTGCGGTACACCCATAACGAGTCGCAGTCACGCGACAGTTAGTCCTGCAGGAATAAAGCCAGAATGCACAACTGTAGCGGCATTGTTTTATTGTGCAGTCTGCATTGCGGGGGACGGCCACGTGGCTCTCATTAGTGCAGCACAAAGCGAAGCAGTTTGTTCTGCGTTTTGCAATGTTACGCTCGGATTAGCGATCCACGCGATGTTTAACGTAGCGGACGGAACTTTGTCTGCACTATTGTATGCGTTTCGTAATGTATTTCCCTTTTGAAGTCTGATGCTCTATGAGAAGTATGAATGTGATTGATTAACGATGAACCTTGAATTGGAATAGCAGACGTCAACGTTGCGAATGAGTCGGTAACGTATCCTGCCACTGTCGCATATCCGGCTATTGTTTTAGTCGCATCAGGTTTAATGCAACGCAATGTTAATGAACTTGGCCAAACGGTAATGCGAAAGGGATTGAATACATTTTCAAGTGCATCAGGTCAAGTGTGTGCTGATTCCAACATGAGATGTACAGTAAACATCTCTAGATTGTCAACGAGACGGGTTAATTAGAATGCTATAGTTAATGTGTTTGATTTAGGGACACTCATAGTGAGCGTGTCAACACCTCTCTGGTAATATGATCCACCAATCGAAATTAGAAGGGTCAAACTGACCGCAGCGTGCGGTTTAATATACGATCTTCGGTCAATATGCTTTGGGTGTAGGGAATGGCGCTCTCTGTTATAAGGTTTTTATGGGATTCCCTCGCGTTATATTTCGGTCGTTATTAGTGTCACATTTGAGATCATCCTAGAAATATGACACTTTATCGATATTATTAAGTTTCATATGTAGTCATTATTTCTTTCTTACGCATCTTTATTTTATTTTATGTTTTTTTCATCTGCCGTAACTGGAAATGTAGCAAATGTCGACGAGTTTTGAAGGATCAATGATATTCCCTAAAATTGATGTTAAGATAAATCCCAATTCAGAGAAGCAACTGAATATTAAACGTGAATTCTCAAAATGTATGAAATGAAATAGTTTATCCGATGAAACTGCAATATTAACAGCCGTCTAGCTTTATAATTGCTCCACATTCTAGACTGGAATCCTAAGTAACGCAATCGACCAGCACTTTGGAGTACAGTTACCATGCCTTGGGAGATAAGTACTGGCAATCTAACTAACCTAATTTAAAATGTTACTGTACTCACGTCCGCTAGAAACTGATATCGTTATTATTGCCGAAGTATGCCAGTGGAATACTAGGTAGGTGCACTTTAAATTGTAACGAGTGTTCGTATATTTATATTTGATGTAGAATTCTGCCGGTGAACGGATATTTGCTAAATAAATACTGGACCTACAATTGTGAGTCAACGTTTCATTCTTGAAAAAGAGAATATGGAAATGGAATAAGTTAAGGATGTGCCATATGATGACAATACATGATTAATGTATGTGACACTCTGTAAAGTTACATACGATTCAATATCAATAGTTCTTTGTATTACATTGTAGTAGTTATCGATGACCTAAGTAGTGTTGAATTTGAATAACATATAAATATGGGCATAAGACGACAGAATTGTACTAAGTAATTTATGGTTTCCAAAGCAAAAGGTTTAGCAGATATGATAGAATTCGTGGAATACTTCAAGGAAAACATTATGAATCAGGCAAGTGCTATCATGAAATATTTGAGACAAGAAGATAAAGAGCCGTTACAAACTGAAATGTAAGCAGTGAACAGTAAAATACAGGTATAAGTAGGATTACATGTATAAAAGAAGGTTTCCAGTTTAAAATCATCTAGACCGGTTCCTTAGAGTGGGCAGTCGGTGAAGCGCGGGGTACTGGCTGGGATGAAATCTGTGTGAGTCACAAGACGGTGACTCAATAAGTACTAATATTAACACAGGTCAGGTTTGAAAGCTTTCCTCCTTTTAATATTACTGATCATAAAAGCGGAGGAAATTAAATTTCGTAATACGATGGCTTCCTTTATAAATTACGAAAAAAAATACCCAAAGAAATAGAATAATGGAGATAATAAATTCTTAATTAAATATTAAAACGCGATACTCTACATCAAAGAGTCTACAAGGGAAGAGGAAAGTAAATAAAACAAGTTTATATGTTTACAATATTAAAAAAGTACAATATGGTTCCGTAAAATCCGTGGCCGTCGTGCTTTGCGTAGGTCCCCTTAAAAAAAGGAAAGATTTATGGTCCAAGGTTGGAACAGGTGACTGAGTCTTTAGTTCAATTCTTTCCGTTTATGGTTTTGCGTTATGGGTTCCGACACCCTCCTTTATGCTTTAACTGCGTGGATTATAGAACGTTTAAGTGGTCCCATAAAATAACTGTTCAGTTACAACCTGAAGAAGAAATAAATTACTTAACAGGATAATGCTTTTATGTCCCAA
Source organism: Helicoverpa zea (assembly GCF_022581195.2). Lineage (NCBI taxonomy): Eukaryota > Metazoa > Arthropoda > Insecta > Lepidoptera > Noctuidae > Helicoverpa > Helicoverpa zea. Next base: position 7,514,514 of record NC_061468.1, read on the forward strand.
GAATATTTTGTACGTGTCGCGTGGTGCCTTATGGGTATTTATTGGGTTATTCGTCAGGAACCAATACTTTGGGGAGCTGTTATGTGGTAGGGGTGCATAATACTTCTATGACGGAGCGTTGTTTATGATTCCAGTATGGCTTACAATTTATTAAGTCTCTGTGAGGTCTCGGGAGTGAAGCTATTATTTTTTTCCTCAATAGGTTTTTGTTTAAGAGCTTTGGAGGGTCGTATTGTATTGCATTAATGCGTAATTAAAACGGATGAATTCAATGAGCTTACATCGAGAAAATTTTAAAGCTTACATTTAGTTGGTTAGTTTTTTCTTCTGAATCATTGTTTCAAATTTTGTAAAGTATCACCATTATTTTTAAACTGTAGTTACTACTTCCAATCTGAAGGAACTTATATCATAAGTGTTAAATAGATGATTGTGGTAACTGTGCTGTATCAGTTAAGATGTCAGTTGGAATAATGGACTTTTGATAAGAGTTCCGGCCAGACCACCAATCAATATCCGTTGCTCCCGTAACGTGCGTTAAAATAATTCCAAATGTCAATATTAATAAAAATCGTACCGCCACCGATAAAAGTCAATCAGAAAAAGAACAAAAGTTCAAACATACTGCAGCACAATTGGTTATAGAACGAAGGAATGCGGTTGGAGAAGAAAGCAAAAATGTGTTTAATGGTAACGTGATACGGTGACTAATAGACTGTGCAGCGTCTTCTGCGGTTAGATAATACGCGTGAAGGAAAATGAGATTTAGGGTGAAGTATTAGGGTTTTGTTTTGGTTGCGGAGGGTTGTGAATGGTGGAGACAAGTAGCACGCACGTGCGTACGGCGTCGCAGCGGCGAGGCGGGGGCAGGGGCCGCCATGGCGCCGCCTGGCGGGAGAGGCACAACTTTATGACGACGCGATGTATTGTCTTCCCAGTGTGGGATTTACCGTTCCTTTTGTTTTTATTTTTTCGGACACGCCGATTAATTTCTTTTAGTGGGCGGTTTGGGGTCGCCGGTTTCGCTTGTACAATCAAATTTTCCTCTTTTGTTTTTGAGGCTTTACTTAAGTGCTTTCGCATTTGCGACTCCTCACTTCGCTGTTCAGCTTAGAACTGCGAATACTTTGTTGTACATATACATTGTGCTATAAATATAGCGAACCGCATGTGCATGGCATTTGTTTCAGTGTGCGTTTCCTTTGCGGGAGTTCGAAAGTGCTTTTCTAACTTTGTGAATGCGTTGGAGATCGTCTACAAGTTGAATTGTCGATTAGGAAACACTCGCACGTTTGCTTCTATACTAGATATTCAGTATTCGTTTCAAAATTATTAAGTTTGCCTAATATTAAATTTTCCTTAAACCTATTTAAGTAATTTAATTTCTTTTCTTGTATGAGAATTATTGTTCTTTCGTATTTATTAGATCATGTCTTTTTTATCTCAATAAAACTATCAAATCATATTCATAGAAATTCATACCAAACAAGTTAAGAAAAGTGCCAGCAATCGATCGACCCAGCTGCTCTATTCATATTCGTATGAAAAATGGGTTAGAAACGGAATCAAAGAAAGCTGGCGGATTGAATGGTGTTTTTATCCCAACCCTTGCTGACGAGGGCTGCGCAAACATTGGTTTAGTAATAAAAATATTTGTCGAAATCCTCAACGGGGAAAGGAAACTGTATGAACGGTAGACGATTCTTTGCAAAATACAGAGAGAGCGCGCCTATTCCATTGTCATGCAGTTTTTAAACCGGGATTAAAACGAGCTAATCATGAGTACGGAAGGGGATGACAATCAACTCCGGTTTTGTATCTACTATGCCAACGTTTTTTTCCTTTTTTTGGGCCAAACATAATTAAAAACATTTATACACGATTCATTTTATAACTCAGGTTAGAGGGGACAATTAACTAAGTGGTTTCTTGTGTCATGCATTTAATATTGTACCGTTTAGTTTACATAAACGTTTACAGCTACTATTAATTTTATATCACCGTCTAAAGTTCCGATATCTCTTTAATTACTTTGGTTTACTCACAGCGTGATTATGTGAATTCAACTTGATCAATCTTGCTTCTATGTAAATTCAACTTATTTGTAGCAATTAGTATTCTATACGAGAATGGTAATTAGAAGTTTCTTGGCATATTTTCACGATTGTTTTGTACTTCAAATTCTACTTGTTCATAAGGCTTTGTCCAAATTTTCTTTGAAATTATTTAATTTCTGGGAAGGTCTTGTTTGGATTCATGATAGGATTATTATTGTTGAACTTATTCCATAGTGAGCTAGTTAAATGTCACCCCACAACAATATGCATGTGCGATAAATCTTCATATACGTTCTCATTTGCAGTGAGTCGCATTTAAAACCCTTCTCATTTGAAAAGGCACCGATGAATGGCTGGGAGTCAATGGATCGTAAGAAATGGGCCAGTGACGTGGAGAAAGGCAAGTGAAACGTGTTCCTCGACCATTTTATAAGGGTCCCTGAGAGCTTAGTGGATTCCTCTTGTGTGTACGCGTGCGATAAGTTTGCAATGTGCGATTTATTTTTCTGATAATACGATTTAAGAGTTGTGCTGTGACGAGATAATGTAAATGTGCTCATTATTGTGCGCTAAGAAAGATCAACCGGTGGATTTGGTTTATCTTTATTATAAGTTACAACTATGAATATTGCACTTCTCTTCAATTTTGATTATGAATTTGCATTTGTAACTATCCAAGTTTTAGTCAACACTTTGGTGGATCCGTTTTTATTCCCAAAAAATATTACGTACGAGTACGCAATATGGGTCGAAAGTATGTCGCGTTTTGCATAGATCTGAAGGGTCTGTTAACGCTGGTGGTGATTCCAGCCCCGTTAATGAGCCAGGTGGTTCCTGCACAATGTGGACCGTAACAATAGGAATGTAGCGGCTAAGGGTGGATCGCACCCCCTTCTGCACACTGTATGAATTTAAAATGGCGATTTTATTTTGATTTTAGTTTTGAAATTTAAAATGTATAAGCTTTTGTCGATGGATAACGATTTATTCGATATTGATGGACTTATAAAAATGAGTCTGATTATTATCGATACGGTTAACAGCGTAACTATAACTGTCAAAGCAAATATAAAAGATTTGAACTTGACATGAAAGTGCGGATTAAGAATCTTTTCAAAGCAGCTTTTCAAGCTGTTCTTTTCTGAGAGATTTCTACAGATTCTTTTGGCACGTGCTAAGGTTCAAGTTGATGCTAACTTTGTAAGAGGAAGCGGCATTAAATCAGATTTACTACAGGTATAAAATGCGGTTATATTTATACTTTAGAAGTGGTATTGGAGATGAAATAAACTTAGTGATCCGACATAAGTATCTAATAGGAAACTCCATTATTATTGATTTTCACAGACTCCAAATAAATAAAGGGCTGGATTTTGTGGTATTTTATCAGTATTGATTACTTGATCATTATCATCATTATCTTCGCCACAGGGCGCGTCTTCTGCTCAAAATAGGCCTCCTCTTTTACCAAAATTTCTTCGGAATCGGTCTCTCTCACTCAGGAGGTAAAAAATAAAATTGTACCGGAATTGTTAACAATACTGTATCAGACTCTAGAATGGAATTTCCTCATAAACCCGATAATATTGCTCAATGTTCGCCATTGTCTTACATGGTCCCTTATGTTAGATTGGAAGTGGGTGTACATTTGATTATTTATTGGATCTTAAAGTGGATGACATCAATTCTACCAGCACGACCTCACATGATACTAAGTGCTTCTCTCGTTCCATTTCTGTTACTTGATATGACATAAGATGTTCAAATTAGAGTTTAAAGTTGCTTTTTAATATATTTTATGGTTGAACATATTGAATTGCTTTATTCATCTTGTTGCGTAAGATGGTAAAAAGGTTTTTCGTTTTAGAGTCATCTGTTGATTTGATTACAGTTTCAAGAACATAATCAATCAATTCTAAAGCAATATTGCCTGATAAATTAATGTTGTTGTTCCTTCAAATTGTAACACTAATGGCCTAACTTAAGCCATAAGGTACTTAAGCATCATAATTCAAACTTACGACAGTGTTTATCTTTGATCTTAGCGTACATTTTCGCAAGTGTTTAGTAGACGCTAGCCAATCAACGGGCGCAGGAAACATAACTTGAAACAGTGAACGGGTTCAGTATATTTAGAGCCCTAAAAATAAAACGTATCGTGCGGCCCTTCTACACTTGAACTTGAGTCGGGGTCAATGACCGAGCTCAATGATAACTGTGCACTACTGTCTACTGTTCCGCTTCTTTTACTTTCTTATGCATTTAAGAGATCATTCATCATTTCATATGGAAGACTTATGATTTATTTAAGCTCATTTTAATGGATGCTTTAGTTCATAGTGGCAGGTGCTTTACTGTACAAAGCTATAAAAATAACAATCTTCACTTCAAATAATGTATTAGTATTCGATTTTATATTGCGCTTAAGTGATGACGGCTTGCTATGAGATCCTTGCTTTAGCAGAACGAGCCCTATGAGTTACGAAATAGGGTTCAAATGGCGATGCATACTACTACAATTGGTATTGTGAGACAAATCCCAGTGCTGTCTTTTCAAATTATCGAAGATCGAGCCGGAAACTACAGTCTAGCGACTGTCGAGTTTCACACAGACTAGATTAACGATGCATACAGCTTCAATTATAACAAATAAGCTGTGAAGCCCATGGGTGCCTTTATGCTTATCTACTTTTATTTGTTAAACTTATGCTAAGCGGGTATCAGCCTAAAAGTTAATATTGGAAAAATAATGCCTTTACTAAGGAATACTGATCAATCCATATTTGCTTTGTGTAGTTTCTGTTTTTCTCAACCTGAAATATCTTCTTCATCTACGGGGTAACACATACCTGTACCATAGTTTTTAGCTTATAATGTTGAATTTCTTCCTTTTTGTATTGTGCCATCTAGTCAATCGAAAAAAACAGGTCAATTACTATCACCATATCCATAGACAACATTACCTAACAGTATAATATAGTCGTCAATTCAACGAAGAATGGATAAATAAACCTTCTCATTTGTGGCAGTGTTGTGCATAATACGGAGTATTGTGTCGACTATCGATTACTCTATATTCGGAAACATGCCTGCGATGGCTCGTCGCCGACCGGAATAATGTCTTCCGCGGCATTCATTTAATGTTTTATACTACTTCTTTGATATTCTCCTTTTATGAAGCTAAATTGTTAGTTGGTGTTATAATGTTTGGATTAAATGGTTTCTCGTTTATTGTGGAAATAAAGTTCTCCTTCCTATTTCTTGCTGCGTTATTTTTAGCCTTTTGTGTGCTATTGTCATGTTAAAGCTGTGTGTCTTTTATATTTTTATTATGCGCATTTTATGTTTTATTTCTCGACATGTCTGTAGCTTTGTTACTATTTTTATCTTGTGCTGTACTCTTTAAGACAGTTTTATTCCTTTGATTAGCACATCGCTTTTACGTGTTTGACATTATATAATGTTACGTTTGTAAAAGGGAAAATTTTCCAATGCCCATTATTATTATATGTTTCCAATAACTAAGCATATTGCAGTTGAAATCCTAAGACTGCCTGAAGCTTAATTCACGAAGGTGTAAACATTCAATGCAGATGTCGAAATCGGCCTGTTTTACAGTTAACTCGATCAATACACAGTTGAATAATTGAAGCAATCCGATCTGTTTCGAAACGTTGTGTTTAAAGAAAGTGCATCAACCGTTTATTTTCATAGAAACGTGAGAGCATTCGTTGCCGGAATTCGGGAAGCGGTCGATTATAATGGTAACACGTAAATAGCATTTTGGGGATTCAAATATTTCGAAATGAATTTGTTTGGTGAACTGCTTTTTACTGCAAACCTTTATTTTACTATCCAGCTAATAGATATATCCATAATCGTAGAGAAGTATGTAACTTTTTCTTGTGTTCAATTAATCATCTTACACTACCTTCTTAAAGCTACTTTATTTCTGTATTCTGGATTGATTAACCTCCCATACCATATAGTACTCTGCCTCATCATTTATTACAAAGGTGAAAGGTTGCTTCCAAAATGCCACAACCCAGCTATAAAGGCAAAAGTCAATAGGCATAAATAATAATACTGCTAAGCAAGCGTGCTTCATTCAAATAAATCCATTTTTGCAGACTATTACGCGGTTAAACTCTTACCATGAACACTGAAAAGTGCTCGAGACGTCTGGAACTGTTTAAAGTTAAATAAACTGCGAATTTATTTGTTAAGCCGGCTTAGTATGCGTTTGCGTTTTTAGACGAAGTTGTAACTATGCTCTATGCTAACGAACCTTTTTGGAGAACACTGCAGACTACGTTTTTGGCAAAGTATTTTACATTGTGTTTTGCAAAATAAACTCTTTGATCTTTCATCCATGGTTTCTTTCATGGTCATCGCTTTACATAAGCTTGACTTCCTTGACATAAGGCCTCTTTTTCTATAACATTGTCTCAATCAATCACTAGGTATTTTAGACATTTTGTCGACCATTGCTTTCTACTGAACTGGATTTGTAAATACCCCAGACTTTAACTTCTCAGTAAAGACTCTTTACTCATTTATTTAAATTACGGTTTGTTCTACATAAACAGTACAATGTTCCAGTTCTATTCATTCCTTTATTCATTTGAGTGGAAAGAACTAGTGAGGGCCAGTAAGTTACCATGAAGCGTGAATGAAGGAGGGCCGGCAAAGGAGGATGTAAGGGATCTATAGGGAACTAGGGATTACACATGATGACGGTTGTTTCCTCTCTATGGTTGCATATGTTAGAAGCAGGTTATGTGTTGTAAGGGGTTTTGCGTTTAGTTTTTTCTCTATTCTTTTTTTTTGTAAAAATATTGAAGCAAGTTGTGATGTTGTTCAATGTTGATTTACTGCTGTCAGTTGTGACTGATAGTTGTGCTTCTTACAGAGGTTACTAACATCTACCATTTGGATCCATAGGTAGGTATTGCTCAGTAAAGTGACTAATCAGCTAGAAATACGTATGGGTTATATAATGGGATAGGTTAACATTTTTGGAATTTGTTATAAACATATGTGATAGGATTTAATGCGATTAGGTTTGACACACCCGATATAATAAAAACTTGCCTCTCCGTGTATCCGGTGATAATATCCACCTAACTTATAATGGTCGTTAAATCACATGCTTTCATATATAATATTCCTTTCTGTCTTATTCAAAGGGGTATCAAATTGCATATCTCGTGTGTTCTAAATGACTAATAAATTGGAGTCGCCCGTGGCGCCACCGCACGCTACTTACGCGTGATAATAATTAATGAACTTATGCTAAGAGCTTGGTACAACTTTTAAATGCGCTTTCCCCTTTCGTACTAAGTTGCGAAGTTGTTATAAGCTTCCTTTATTAGAAGGAATGGATTAGTTTTATTGTGTAGTATCGTGTAATAGGTTTTTTTTAGTTTTTATTTTTAGTCATTAACTTTTAGCTTGTAATAAAATAGTTCATTTATTAGCAAAATTAGCTCGGAGATTTAAATGCAACTGCTAAATTGACTGAGCAACTCTGGAAATACTTTTTCACATGGAAGTAATGATGTGACTGTCTGATTACAGACAACATTCTGATGTAATATTATCTATAGGTGAAATCTTACGAAAAGGTCTGCTATGTGAGCTTTTCGGGGTGAGAAAGCGCGCTGTAAAATTATATTCTTAAATAGTGTCGTAACTCTAAACAACATCTCGCGAAATACAAAGTAGGTAATACCGAAACACCGTTACGTTTTCCAGCATTATTTTCCTCAGTATAAAATACCTCGCAAACCGCTGATATCGCCTTTATTAAACTTATTGTGCCCCCGCTGTCATATCGTTACTTATATGACTTTTACGACACATGTCATACGTAATTGCTTAGGCGCTGCTGAATCCCCCAGCCACCAAGAAAAACTCCCTGCCAAGCGATTATAATCTCTACGGGTGGTATAAACATCCCTATAGATATAATTTAATATTGTTTTTACTTAAGCACTATAGTGGTACAACTCTAAATCTGACACTAATCCCGTTTGAAGTAGATTATGACGCTAAAGAAATAAGATTATGATTTCAACTATAGTTCGGCCATTCAGAGAATGCGTTCCTGACACGTCGCGATTGAACTGACGACGTAACTTTGCAATGGCGTTGCAGTTACGATAAAAATATTTTTGCTGGTTGTTTACCGTTTTAACAATTGAGGAGCATTAAAACAACATTATTATATCAATAATCAATGAATGTTATAATTTTGTGCCAAACTGAGTGTCAAATAACTTGGTAAACAATATTTTTCTAAATCTATACTGCGCTATTACAAGGTTATGTCAGGGGTTTATATTTTGTAGTGCTGTGCTAAAAATAACAGGCAAGTATCGTAATCTGTTCTTATACAGTTATAATATAAAATAATACGTTTTGATTTTCTTTTTAAGAATTGGAAAATAATGGACTATAAGACTTAATTATAACTTTTATGAAATATAAAAATAAAACTATGACCAAACCGCATTTTTATACTTAGATTAAAAATGGTAACCCCAAATGGCGTTATGGGCCGCCATTTTGTGACGCTAAAACAGTCGTCCGTTGTCGTTTCGTGCGCATAGACCACGTTTTTCAAGTGTTTTCGATCTGTTTTTATTTGATTACCCGGCTTTTGTTAGACCGAGATATCAGGATTGATTCTGTTATTGATAATAATATAATTATACATGTAGGCGAAGATGATGATGAAGACACCACCTCCTCAAGCAAATCGGAGTCTGATTAATATTCTGTTCGCACATTCAATTCAATGTACTTGTAACAAAGAATAAATAAAACAATTTTATTATATGAATATTACCTTTTTTTGGTTTCCACTTAAATAACTATAGTTCGGCCATTCAGAGAATGCGTTCCTGACACGTCGCGATTGAACTGACGACGTAACTACATTCATTGATTATTGATATAATAATGTTGTTTTAATGCTCCTCAATGGTTAAAACGGTAAACAACTAGCAAAAATATTTTTATCGTAACTGCAACGCCATTGCAAAGTTACGTCGTCAGTTCAATCGCGACGTGTCAGGAACGCATTCTCTGAATGGCCGAACTATAAAATATAAAACAAATGATTCCGCCAATTTAAAACGAAAATAATCTTAAAATAATGCGGCGGTTCATTTTGAAGGAACGGTAACGAACTCAGTGTTATGTTGTGCCCATCACTAGTCGTGACTAACTGATAGGTGTCAGGAACGCATTCTCTGAACGGCCGAAGTATAAAAATAAATTTTCTGATCATTTTTTTGTTTACATTCTTAGATTAAATGGTTTAAGCGATGTATTTATAGTTGTCTAGCTATTAATAGTGTAATAAAAATAATGGCCGTTATTCACATTTGTGCAAGAAGAAGCTTTTATTGTCTTAGAAGATTTATGTCGGTCAGTTTATTGTGTAGAGGGTGACTTGATAAAATTGTTGTAATCTATTATATTAATCTAAGTAGGGCCACTTAATGAGGCAAAGATATTTATATCTAGTTAGGTATATGAAGACTTTAAATGATTTCGTTTGGCAGAGAGTCTTGCTGGATGTATTCTATTTCAAGCCAGTTATCGGGATTAGTGATTTGTGGATTGCTTCGATACTCAAACTCTTTGGAATGCAACCTATAGTTCGGCCATTCAGAGAATGCGTTCCTGACACGTCGCGATTGAACTGACGACGTAACTTTGCAATGGCGTTGCAGTTACGATAAAAATATTTTTGCTGGTTGTTTACCGTTTTAACAATTGAGGAGCATTAAAACAACATTATTATATCAATAATCAATGAATGTAGTTACGTCGTCAGTTCAATCGCGACGTGTCAGGAACGCATTCTCTGAATGGCCGAACTATAAGTTTTTTCGTGCCAGTGTTAAGTAGTCTGCCTTTTTATTCATATTTAGTGGAATCCTTCTCCATGTGAGAGGAGGCCTGTGCCCAGCAGTGGGACGATATAAAGGCTGTAACAGTAACAGTAACAGTGGAATTTATGCTCTTTAGGATTGTCTATGATTCTTTAGAACCTCCTGTACATAATAATCAACTACCTACCTTAACCACTAACAGATTATCTATTCGTATCACATTGCGCGTTTCTCGTTCTACGGTTTAATGATCTCAGGCGTTAATGACGTCATTTAGATAGGCTGGATAGAAATATCATCTGTCCAATAGTTTCAGTTACCATTCAATTAACTTCAATTAAGAATTTCTTGTCTTAATCGGGAATGCAGACTGACTCATTTATTTGGAAAACCGATCATACTTCAACGGATATGTCCAGTTTAGATGGCAGGGAATCTTACACATTTTACAGGCAAAAGTAGATTCGTATTTTTAGAAAAACCTAACCTCGCCTTTCTACCAAAGATTTCTTGACTGGTTCTTTTAAAACGTAATCAAAATTTAATAAGATAATGCCTTCTTAATTTAAAGAAACTACTTTTTATCGTATGCGACTGTAACTACAAATTATTTTGCCAAAACTTATGTTAGAAAAATATTTACATACACCACCCATTACATATGACACTCAAGAGTCATTACAACACTCATATTCTACGATTGATGTGTGTCATTTGGCGCGACACTTGTTTGCTTACACCCCCGTGACGTCATTCTATATGGAGAGAGGAATTACAGTCGAGGTGACTCATATTTTCATCCGGAGTCCTGCGACATTATTCTTTCCTCACTTGGGTAAATGATGAAGACTTTACAATTTATGGAAGTGTATGCTGGGTGATTAGGGAGGGAAAACTGTGACGTCATAGCTTGGTATTGACTACCTAATTGATAACTGGTGTAAAGTCTTCAATGATGTCTAAATGTGGTCTTGAAGTTTCTATACGGAGAGAAAAAAAAAGAATTGATTTATTCTCTTACGATGGTTTTACTTACTCCGCCATCTTGAGAAAAACAAACAATTCAAAAGCTCCTATTTACCCGACGATGATTGCCATCAAAGTGTTCCCAGTGACCTACTAGCGCATCAGGAAAAATATCGGACAGAAAGAAATGAGAGTGCCGACTTTTTTCTTTTATTAAACGTTATTCCATCGCAGTTCTACGCCATGTGCCAAACATCTGCGCCAACCGATTTTTTACCAGCTTCAACTTTTGACCCCACTTCGCTACGATCATTCATGTGGGAATAGAATTTTTCACGATGCAATTTAGAACTCAATACCTTCCTCTTATGGTTTATTTTGCGTTGTAGCCACAAAAAATATTTCAAGTGGGTGCTATTCTTGTTACCGTATTAATTGCTCTGAATTATTAACGAAATTAAATTATACTTTGCGTTATGAAAATAAAGTTTTAAATTGAGTTCGTAAAGTCGGATTGTGACCTAAGTTGTAAAGAATGTTTTATTTATTGCATTTGTCAACTAAGATAAATTTAATCGAAATGAGCTTTACGGTTTAGAGAAAACACTAAAAGAAGAACTTGTAATTTTATTCAGACGTTTGAGTGTAGCTATAAAACTATTCATTGAAGTTAGTTTCTATAATTTGTTAAAGTGCTCTTTTTATTTGCATCGAACATTAGGCGCTCTTCAAAAGAATACTTACGCACATTCTTTTACACCAAAAACAAAAGACAAAGAATGACAAGTTACGCGTTCCTAATTTAAGAAAAGATTAAAAACCTATTAAGACCTAAGACGATTTGGCGACATATCTTTTATTGCGTGACTCGAAACTCTAATGCGATGTTTCTTGTTCACAAATGTGGCGGCCATGTTAACATTTCGCTGTCATTTCCGTTTTTTTTTTATACGAAGCACACGTATTTTGGGTTCAGATAAAATCTTGATGATGTTTTGCGTGTGGTTTTGAGATTCGTAAATATTAAGTTCAATTGTTTTGTAAGAACCCGATAATTTTGTAAAGAATTGATATTTTTTGGACGATCTAAAGCGTTGAAATTCTTCGAAAAAGATTTTTTAAAGTTCCTTTTAAAATAAAGGTATCGGGTTTACCGCGTTAACAGCTTAGGCTCAATAAATAATATTTACGGCCTAGATAAATTTAACAATTTACGTTTTTTACGAAACAACTTTAGTAACTCGCGGAAAGGTTTCCGAACGAAATCGGTAATTAGGAACACAAGTTCGGCTAAACTTTTGTTTGCTCTCACGGGGAAATTTTTACAACTTCTATCGAGTAGTTCACCAATTACTCGGGCTCTTATGTAGTTTCACCAATATTTTCTGAATATTTTTGTTAAAAGTTTTCCCGGCATGTACTGTCATGGAAGAATTTGTTTCATCAACATTGCTTGTTCAAGATTTTTTGCCGTGTTATAAGTTATCTGCCCAACTTAACAACTTTGTACAAAATATATAAAAAAATATTTTAGATAAGTAGAATAGAGGAATAGATGACTACTGTTATAGCCTTTTTATCGTCCCACTGCTGGGCACGGGCCTCCTCTCACACGGAGAAGGATTGAGCATTAAAGCAGTGAAATAGATGATTAAGTCAACTGTCAATGTACAGCGTGATGGGTATCACCTTAATACCTAGCCACACAAATTGGGCCACAATTGAACGAGATCCACAGCTTCGACAGTGCTATAACCGTTGGCACGTTTGCTTGCAGTATTTGTCTCACTCTAATTACTTGAGAGCAGATCTTAATTACTGCCATCCGGGCCGTTTGATTGGGGCCCCGCATTGTTTGTGTTCTCGGCTAACAGGACAATTGCAACTGCACTTGGTGAGTGAAGTCGCGGGTAATACGTGTCCAGGGACGGTTGGGCCCATGAACTTACCACGTGGCCTCTGGATTGAGCGTTGTTTGTTGAGGGTGCAGAAGCAAGTTATTAACTTTTTTGTGTTAACGGATTTTGTGATAATATTGAATCTGTGAAGATGCTGTAGGTATTATACGCGTATGATGTGAAATGGCAGGCATTTATTCATCAAAATTCTCTGCGAAATAACTTTTATTAAATATCGTATTCATTTAAACTTTCAACATATTATTATACGCTCATAACTTCATTGTTTTTTTTAATCATAAGCCTTTTCAATATGTATTTGATTGAACAGATGCCGTAAACCTCACAGAATTATAAGCACGCATACATGCGTCTCATTGCAACAGACAAACACACACACACACACACACATACACGCACACACACAACAGAGGTTATGGCTTGCATAAAACGGGAATGGAGAAAGTCTGTGTTGTTTCTAATTTCACTCGTTATAGACTATCGAGTGCAATCGCTTTAATAATGCACTGCTGTGCCTAATAGACGCCTATTACAAAACTACTGTTAGCCTACACCGTCATTGACTAATTCATAGGTCGACTTTACCAATTATACGTTGAGATACGATAAGTTTAAATCGATTAAAACCTACATTCGAAATAAAATCGATTGAATATTGCAGCGGAAGTTTGTTTCGTTTAAAACCTCAGTTTGAATCTATTTCAAGTGAATTGGTGTTAGTTGATTTCCATATTTATTTTTGGTCTTCATTCTCCATTGGTGTGATGACGAAAATATAATTCAGTAAATACTTGCTCCCAAAATTGTGTGTCTTGTGTATTTAGAGCCTTATTTCAAGGTAAAACTAAAGGTACAAGTTTTATTCCTTGAAGAAAGGCTGCACACAAAAAGTTTAAAAGTTTACTGAATCAATAAAGAACTTAGAAGCTAAAAAAAGAGTTCAAATATCTCTTCATTCTGTGACCACAATACTGGCTGTCTAATAACTATATCATAAACTAATTTCAAAATGAGAAGAAGCGACAAGTGAATGACTCTTCGATTTTCAAAACTCGCGGTTTTGCGGCACCGCCAACAGCTGACGTTGAAACCGCGGTAAAGTTCGCCCTTTCGATTATGACCTTTACATAAACATCTGTTTCAGAAGTCTAGGTCACAGCTGTATAGCTTTTCAAATAAAACTAGAGTTCGTTTTGAAAACAGATATTTGAATTGGTGAATAAAATTGGGTAGAATGAAGTTTATTTATTTTTCCTGTTTTTGAAAATCTGTTGTTTTGTGCGAATTCTACGAATATGATATTCCTTCATCTTCGAGGTTAGTATGGAAATTTTCGTGAAGTATGTAAATATTTGTTTTGTATTATCAACAGTGTTTTGATTAAAACGTTACCGCGACCACGTGCTACATTATAAGCATTTAACAATGCTGAGCCTCCTTTGGTAGTTTGTGCCTGGAATAAGTCAAAGAAGAACTTTTGATCACTTTTACAACGGTTAAATAATTCTAGAAGTTACCTACAACAACTAAAAAACTACATATAAGTTCAGCATTAGATAAAATGCATGACTTAACTTCGACATGTCACCTCACGTTCTATAAATATGTGAGACATGCCATTGATCCTAAGTACATCAATATAAAGGTTCGCGGTGTGCGATATGATCAATACTTTATGTCTAAGAACATACATACAGACACATATTATATGTATGTCTAGATACCATTGAGAACGTGAGAGGCGATAGACATTTGTTATTATAACTCCGTTATTAGACGTCTTTCACGTCATAATGTTCAAGCAAAACACTTAGCAAAGTGCCTACTGAGAAAATAATGATGTATGAGTTTAATAGTCACTTACAGAGAATAATTGACCTCGAACTAGAGGTACAAGGCCTTCCAGAAGATTCCTTCAGTCGGCTTCAAGGTTCAGAAAAATCTGTGTTCAGAAAAACCAAACAAAATAAACCTACTTATATTGAAAAACTTCCACAAACAAAAGTATGTTCACGACAGGCAACAAATTAAAAAGCAACAATACAAACGGCGTACATATTTAATATACAAGCGTATACATTTCATTCAATCCCAATATCCCTCAGGATGCTCGCGCACAAAAGCCTTAGAAACGGTTTTCGTGGAAAAGTGCTGAGTCACCATGAAAAAAAAATCACAATGGCCGCCGCCCCACAATACATCCCTCCAGTAGCGAACTGATCATTGCGGTCCCGAAATAACAAATGAATTGAGAAAATCCAGCCATGTACCAGGGTAATATGATCTATCTTATAACGTTGTACGTATGTCCTGTCAATACCGTGATGCATTATGATCGAAATATTGTCGTGTGCAGTCATTCGAAGTTGCCTGTTTATGTGCCCCGTGACCAATTAGACCCTTTCAGATTTTTGGGTTTCGCCTTGATTGAAATTGTAATTGATGTTTTTCTTTCTTTAATGTTGTTTTTGTATAGTAATGTGGTTGACTTTAGAACAATTTAAATTCTAATAGAATCAAGAAATATTAAACAGATTTATTAGGTATTCAAATTAAATAGACCCCTAGATAGACTTTACAAAATCTAATTTAAAGATTATTTGCTAAACTATTTTCTTTAAACGAAACATCCAGCAAGATTGCTCAGCAGGGCGTGAGGGGTCCAATCCGACTGGCCGCACTTTTGCTTTCTCTATCGACTCACGAAGGGGTATTCAGAAAATTTAATTTCCGTAGACAGATCGAACAATTTCGCTCCAATGTGGTGTTCACGGACTGTAATTGGGTCAACCCAACGGACAATAGACTCTGACAATGTTATTATTAGTAAGTAGATTTCTTATTCACTCACTACATTATTATACGGCGACGTTTCAACGAGTCGGTAAGTTGAAGAAAATTATCGTTTTGTGATCGCGGAAAATGAGTTTTCAAATTGAATTCGCAATTCAACGAATCAGATTTTCCGTTTTAATAATGCCGATGCTTCATGAGAATGACGCTAATATTTCAAAAAAGTACTTACGATAATTACTGGTACATTTAGCTTGACGGGCTGCCAAAGTAGTAAAAATAGTGTGATGATGATTGATGTCAACAGAAAACCAGACAGCTAGTTTATGTTCAAAAATGACCAAAATTGTGTAACGACATTTAAAAACATTCGACGACTTTAAAATCTGCTTAAACTCATCCGATTGCGACTACGCCAAATAAATCTTCGATCGCAGAAAGACAAAACAAGACAATTAATCACGAATACATCTTACTTTTAGCGAGTAATGAATCGAAAAGATTAAGACGGCGAGCTGCGAGGGAGGAATCTAATCAGCACTCCAATTTACACAAATCGTTCCAACCACTCAAATGTGTGAAGTAAGAATGTCTTCGTTAATCGAACCAATCGATTATTCTGGCGGGTTAATAAAGACTGGCAGACCTTTCGGCCAGTAGACACAGAAGACACGGTATCCTCGCCGTGAAACGAATTATTTACCCCCAATATAAATCTTTGTGCTGTGTTTGTAGTTGGAAAACGAGTCCTTTGAGATTTGTTAGAGCTGTAGTAAATTCGATTACAGAGGTGACATGGACGTCAATTTTGGATGGAATGTTGGTCAACCGCAGGACAGGTTTGAAACCTCGTTTCGAATTTCAATTAGGTCAAACCCAAACTGAGGGTATTTTCATAGTGTCTCTTTGTAGTATATTAACGCGTTTATTTACCTGACGTTATTCGGAATGAATAAAACATCAGCAACCACGTGATATTCGGCTTACAAGGTGCCTTTGGTTTGAGGATTAAATATGATATTGAAAGTTAATTAAAATCGAATAAATTGTTATTATCGGTACATAAACAAGTTTACTTAGACCTATCACGATCAATTCGGTTTTATGAAGTTTAATGTTATTACAGTTGAGTTGTGAGCAAATAAATCGTCGGAGATTAAAGGCTTAAATCCGTTACAAGGTTCCAAGTAGATTATGGGGCAGAGCTAAGGTGAACTATCAATACATTATGTAGTAGTAGTAAGCTTGTGTGTGCCTTGTATGGCTTGACTAATAGCTCGTACGGATTCTTCACTTGATATGTCGTCAATTACATTTGACATTATGTCCTCTTTAAATCTGTTTACCGAACTATTTTCGATTAGGCCTTTTTAGCTGGGTAATCAAAAAGCTTATCCATTAGAAACTTTTGAGTTTATAATTGGATTATCTCTAAATTCATTTTTAAGCCTTTTTAATAAGGATTATATTCATCTGGATTAATTAATCAAATTACATTGAATTTTATTTTCAGCAACAAAAAAGGTTTTAATACAGAACTTAAGTACAATAAGAGCGAAAAAACTCAACCATTTTCACTTATAAACAATAAAGCAAATACTAGACGTTATATCTCAGTTTCCTAGCAATAACCCCTTACAATGTGAAAAGTTAGTCATACAATAGCGTTATTGTGGATCTGGTAAACACAGGGCCGGCGGCCGGTAGACGGGGCCCGCACGGTTGGCCGACTCCCCCCTTGGCTTCAATGGCGACATACGGCGCTGGGTCCCGCACGAGCCCGCAACAGTTTTTGTTGATTTTCTTCCATGTTGTTTGACATGAGGTTTCGTTTTGATTGGCTTCGTTGTTTAATCAGAAAATAATCGCCTTTCTTCTCTTTCCAAATCGGAGCAAAGAAGTATCCTTGTACATATTTGCAAATATGCTTTGTTAGTACCTACCCTGAATGACACATTTAAGTTTACAGCGTTGGTTGCCAAGTTCAATCTTCATATTCTTTTTCAAAGTTAGTAAGCAAACAGGCCAAAATTACTTTCAGTTTCTCATCAGTCGATTTGCGCCGGCGGCGTATGTAGCAATATTACGTTGTGTATCTCCGAACCCTTGTTTGGTATAAACGCCGCTTTGGCAAATACCCACCACAGTCTGGCGGTTTTGCTTTTAAAAAAATTGTGCCATACTTGCAGAATAGACTTAATCGGATCATGAGATTGTATGTAGGGAAATGAAGGCTTGATCTGCTTACGCAAATATCTCTTATCTGCTTCCGAGCATCATTCACAACAGATCCTCTCATCTAAAATAGGAATGATTATTTTTAGAGCAAATTGTGAAAGCGTTTAGCAAAATGGCGTTTGTGGTTGGTACGATATCTCTGACAAATTGATCGCTGATATAAAGAAGTGCGTTCACGAAACCTTTTCCCGTCAGCTGACCTGTTAAGTCCTTCTACACAATGGCGCCGCCCGAGACGCCTACAAGGCCCTTTCAATTGTTCGACTGCTGACGTATTTGAAGCCCAGTAACAAATGGTAGCGATCACCGATACGCTCCCGAAAAGTAAAGAAATAAAAAGAGTTTAGGCAAAGTTTAATTTCCGATTGCAAGAAAAAAAAAATGGGGAAATATATTTTGTACAAAGACGGAACTTTTTAATTGAGTCTCAAGAAATGAAGACTTAGAGATCCGTTATTGAAAAGCCTTACACTTTTGGGGTATCTCGTTTTGATTCAGTGTCTTTGTGTTTACGGCGTGGTGAGGGTGAGCTTCAGACAAAGAAGTGTAAATATGTCGGGGAGTGTGGGGGCAGGTCGGGAGGTCACGTCCGGCGACACAGGACTGGCTTCATGCCTCGCTGCCTCCGCCGCTGACGCTGCCAGGCAGCGAGCTCTCCACTCAAGAATATTCAGACGCGCTAATCCTGTTTACTTATTCTAAGACGTATCTACATCGATGACATTCGATAGACATACCTGCTACACTTTTGCACCTTTAAAATCAATTTATTTTTATAAGAAGGTCGGTATGACACGATACCCTTTGAACAATCTAGAACGACTTTGATTTAAAATTAATCGCGAACGAATCCTTTATTCTGAAGTGGTTGAGTACTCAGACTTGTGAACTGTATATAAAGTAGATATGTACATTAGCATCAATTCTACGTATTTGCGAAATAAAGTTTAGATTTTGAATAATTAATTCAGGTCGACTGACACTAATTTGATTTATGTAATTCAAAAAATCATAAAATGGTTTTGAAAATAAAAGCAATAAATTATTACCAGATCGAGATACATAAACAGTAAAATAAAACAATAAAAAATGGTAAAACATATATTTGTATACTAAAATTACTTTTTATATCGTGACCGTATTCACGAAGGGAATTCAAAAGTTTCAAGGTTTGCGGTTTTCTGTGTTCACGAAATTCCAACTCATTTTTTGCATCAAAGTTTATATCGTTTTTATTCTGTTTTATATTTTTTGTGGCTTTTTCGGTTTTCTTGAAACCCATTTTGAGCTGGCGTTGAATACTGGATTTTGGAAAAAAAAAACTTCTTTGGGTATTTTTATGTATTTTTGAAGATCTGAGGATCTCTTTTATTTTCTTAATCCACGTGTTTATTTTAACAATATAGTTTCTAGAAAGCCAAATATGTTTTATAATTTAGCTTGTGTTATGCTTATGTTTTCCTATAACTTTCAAGATCATCGTTCACCAGTCTTCAAATAGTTGTTAGTGAATTCCCTAAACTCTAAGGGTGCGTCCACATCTGGCGAATGCGCCGCGAATGCGCAGCACGCGAGCCGATCGCGAGCTGTCCGCGAGCTGCGCGCGTGCAGTCACTGAAATAGTTCGGTGCGCCTCTTTAGCGCAACTCACGCAAGGCTCGTATAGAGCGCGCGAGCGGCGCGCGATCTGCGCGCAATCAGTTCTCGCCCTTACAGTTCCGTATATTGGCTCAGTACTATCGAAGATGGCAGACGTCGCGCGCCGCCTGCGCGCCGCTCGCGTGCGGCGCTTAGGTCGCGCGCGAGCTGCGCGCGGGCGGCGCAGAAGCGGCGCACGAACAAAAATGCACGCGCGCAGCTCGCGGACAGCTCGCGATCGGCTCGCGTGCTGCGCATTCGCGGCGCATTCGCCAGATGTGGACGCACCCTCAAGGGTTATTAACATTAGGACTTTCGGCTAGCTGAGTAACTGACAACACGTGTTATGGACAGGTTATTGACCTCTGTATGAGTACTTCAGCTATTTAACAGCTGACTTTTGTATATTGGACGAATGGAACAACTGATGAATTGTTCTCAAGGTGTTGCCTATACATAAAAGACAATTGATAAACGCAAGCTTCTTGGATCTAGCCGTAATAAAAGCATTCAATTATAAAGATCTTAGAGAGAGTTTTTAACTATTTAATATCAACCTTAGCTTAGTCATTAGGTAATAACAGAGAAATACATAGGTACAGCTGTTAACTTTAAGTTTAATAATACCGGGAAAAGGTGATTCCTCGGGTAGGTTGGGACACAATGGCAAATAAAATACAGAATAATGGTTCTTAACATAAATAAAAAAAATCCTCAAATTAAAGTTTAATACTCCATTAAATATCAAAATACGCCATTAACACAATAACTTCAAAATCACGCGTCTCATTTCTCGAAGGCGAAAGATAAAATTTAAATAATATCTGATAGTAGGGACGGAAACCGACACGTCATATCCGCAGTAGTGTTACTTTGTATGAATACTGATTAAGAGATTTTGAGATACCTACCTTTGTTTTTTGTGCGGAGTTCGAAAATGCGGGATTAAAATAGTATCGCGAATCAAATAACGTTCATTGTTATTTGATTCGCGTACTCGTAA
Organism: Helicoverpa zea; assembly: GCF_022581195.2. NCBI lineage: Eukaryota > Metazoa > Arthropoda > Insecta > Lepidoptera > Noctuidae > Helicoverpa > Helicoverpa zea. The sequence continues at coordinate 7,535,035 of NC_061468.1, forward strand.
TATTGTTATTATCTGTTGTATTATTACTGTTCGATCAAATGTAGTTTTGAGAATATTGTATGTAAAATTAATTTAGCACATTATTTTGTCAGTTTTAGATCTCCTCTCGCCTATGTTCCATTTATTTATTGCCTTATGTTTTTGACAAGACTGATTTTATATCGTTTTGAAGTCTAGCTAATATTAATATTGTAAGTATAAAAAAATAGTTAATGGGTACTATATTTCTTTTTTAACTAGTCTTAAGTACCTACGAAATCACAAAACCAATTTTGGAACTAAACGCAGAGATACGGAACTACATACATGTATTCACAGTTTTTTTGGTGTTCGATGCAAATTCTAAGGGTGCCAGCTGTTAAGCAAAAAGGTCACGCTTCGATAGTAAAAACTATGGTAGACTGGGGTGTCACCAGTTGTGAGTTGCAATGCATCTGAGCACCTTTTTGTGTGACCAGCTTTATTTTCTGTTTACCTGGTACTTTATGAATGGTGGCGTCAATATTGTTTTAGGATTAGGTTTGTTTTAAGGTTATATGATAGGAAATATGTATCTTTATTTAGATGATTTTAATATCTATTTTATAATTTTTGCATCCATTACCTAATAATAAGATTTCATTAACATTATGTATGTATATCCCACTGTCTAAGAGCATAGCCACACAATTAATTATATTTTTTTAATTGACTTTTCTCAAGAAGCAATCATCTTTATTTCTTTTAGAAGAGCAATGCAAGTAAGTAGTTATAAAGTGAAATGATTACAAAATGTTGGACACATTTCTTGCAAAGAACGAATCCGATTGTCCGACTTCATAGCTTGTCGTCGCCATCGATTTAATTTCTCCACATCGTTCGAGTTATCTAGAAAACGGCTCGGTAGCAACTGGGACGAGAATTACGTGACTCTTTGTAAGGGAATGTCTTATAAATCTCGCTTCGCAGCATTCGGAGCAATTGAAAAAATCAGTGAAGTAATAAATCCACGACGGTCCTTTCTACGTTACATAGGAAACGATCCAATTGATAAGGATGCAGTGACGTTTTACGCCTCTCTATAGCTCTGTGCGAATAACTTTTATAAGAGTACTCTAAGTTTACGTCGCCAACTAAATGTATTTACAGTTTTTGTTGTTCTTAGACTCCCAGACTTTAGTGTTTGAAGTTTTCGCTCCACAGGTTAGTGACTTGCACAGACGTGAATATTTGTTTATGAAGTTTATGCGGTTCTCGGAAATAATTAGTGGAGGATATAGGAAAGTTGGCTCTCCAAGAAAGTTGAGTTAAATAAGGAAATGAGCTTCCTATATAGACATTTACGACTTTAGCTGTGTGTTTTAAAGCTAAGTATAGATGCGTTTACCAATGCAACTTTTCTAAGTTTGTATGTACTTTCTAAGTATATCTTAGACACCAATGACTGTGTTTCGGATGGCACGTTAAACTGTAGGTCCCGGCTGGCATTGAACATCCTTGGCAGTCGTTACGGGTAGTCAGAAGCCAGTAAGTCTGACACCAGTCTAACCAAGGGGTATCGGCTTGCCCGGGTAACTGGGTTGAGGAGGTCAGATAGGCAGTCGCTTCTTGTAAAGCACTGGTACTCAGCTGAATCCGGTTAGACTGGAAGCTGACCCCAACATAGTTTGGGAAAAAGCCTCGGAGGATAGATATAGATGCGTTTACTTTTTAGCAAAAGCAATGTTTACTTTAGATATCTAAGGAAAGCATTATCTTTTGAAATACAATGTAAAATCATGGTCCATTTCCAGGACAGCAAGCCTAATAAAAAGAAAAGTTTCGATTAAAAATACGAATTGATATCGTTAACGATAAAATTCTGTGCGATACGAAGACGTCTTTCGCTATCGGCAACTTGACAGTGACTGATCGCCGGCTGGCCTCGACACCCCACCACCCACCACCCCCTCCCATTCCTCTGCGCTCTTGATCCGCCGTCACTTCGATATTCACTTTGTTAAAAGAACATACGTATTCTTCAGGAATATTTTATATTCTAGCTTGAATATTTTGACGTCTATAAACGTTCTTGCTAGCTTTACACTTAATCTAGATATGAAGTTGCCTTTTTACCTGGAATCTGATCACGTAACATTCAATATATTCTAATTTTATTTGTATTTTGAATACCTATTTCTAAGAAACTATTGGCTTGACTTTGTTCGATACTGTTTGAATTTAAATGAATTCTCAGTATGTCTTGTTGACGTCTATGTTCCAATGATTTTATTACTGAACTTTAGAAGGGTCACGTGTGATAAAATCGTGATAAAATTAAAATTTGGCAATGTTATTATCTGAATTTTGAATTTTTCGAAATTACTTAATTATTTAACTAGATAAACACAACCTTGGGCTAGGTACGATGTAACTATTACGATAACCAAATCCTAATCAGCTGTCAAATCTCTGATTAGATCAATTTGCTGCTTTTTGACGGCTGATTATAGTTATAGTCACATAGTGCAAGACGCCCATAGTTATCTACCAAGGAAGATTTTTAAAGTCTAAATGATCTTAGGTGCCTACTTACTACAAGTTTGTATCGAGAAGAAACTTTTAAAGAAAATATTTATTGCTTAATCATCACCCAAGCGTGTTTTCAATGAAATCTTACCGTAACGGTGAAAATCTTACCGTTTTCATTTCTGATTAATAAAAGTCGTTAAGATAATAAAACACCGCCAGTTACATTGACTGTACCCCACTTACACCATACAAATACCGTTAAAACTTCCCAGCACCCAGATTTGATCTAGCCGGAACTTTCTCGAACCTCTAACTAGGAAACTATCATATCGTTAGAACCATCGGTTATTGACGCAGGCAAGTACTTAACGCTGCACCACGGAGAATAAAATGACTAGCGGAGGTGCCATAACGGAAAATCGTATTAGAAAGTAGCGCGCCAATGCGGATGACCGGGGGAGGAGGAACGATACTGTTTTTGCCCTTAAGCCTGATTTCGCCTTCTCAAGACCCACCATTTATTATTATACCAAAAATCCTTGACAGATGTCCCAAAGGCACCGGTGCCCGGTAGGGCCTAGGCCCGCCGGGGTTGCGAGATTGTTCGAAAGAGTTACTGCGGCCCTGGTACATAAAAGGTCCAGTCAGTAAAAGTCTGACACACCCCTCCCTCACCGCTGCTAACCCACAGCAAGGGGTCATTTGAGGATTTTTGCCATCGATAAAGATGTTCCAAAGAACCCGAACGCTTCCTTAGTCCACTCGTAACTGATCGTTTTGGTCATACCCACCGTACGAATTTAACCTAGAAGAAGGCGCCTGACCTACCTGCATTGGCATCTCTCATCTTTCCTTACTCCGTACGCTGCACCAATCGGTACAAGTTTACGTTCAGCTCATGTTGGTACTCAGGCTTTACTTAATTGTTAGTGAGTGTAAGCCCAAGTTATTGCGTCATAACTGTGTTGGCTTTCACCCGTGTAGTTATGTTGATCCTATGTAGGTTTGTTGACGGTAAATAACGTTTTGTAGGGTTGCGATTGGGTGGTGAAAATGTCAAGATACATAGATTCGAAAAATACACTGATCATGCCAAGACACTAAGATTCAGAAAATGTTCTTATTACCTATTATAAAAAAAAATAGCAAGTTTTTACCTAGGCTAATTTCTTGTAAAATACCTTATTTTATTGTGCTCTATCCTTCCTCACAAACATATTCGGGGAAACTTGATGACAATGATGAAAATTACAATTATTTCCAGCCTACTTAAAAATGTGTAAACAGACTTAATTATGTAATTCATCGTTTACCGAGTAAGATGCTTCCATTACATAAAAAATTCACCAACATCCTTGCGATATAATTTTTATACTTTAAAAGCATCGCAATGAAAGTCTTGTGGTCTGTATTAATAAAGGAATCTTTTGTTTCAGGTAACATGCAAATAATTAACCTCAATACCGGACTTCATTAAGAAGTAAGAGTTTGTTGATTTTATTATTCAACGACTTTAATTGGATAAGTTGATTGCCGAAAATAAAATTACCTAAGGGTGAGTATAGACTACAACATTTACTTGTAACAGAACAACGAGCCGCTCTACGAGATGGTCTGGTGTATCATCCTTTTACGAACAAAACATCGAGCACGCTCGCCTGTTTGTTACAAACCAACGAGCATATTGGTGTAACATTTCGTCGAGCGTATTGGTGTAACATTTCGTCGAGCCAACTGCGGGCGATGCACGGTTCGGGGTGACGCGAAAGGAGAGGGACGAAAGACTCGCTCGCTGTGAGCATTTATCCGTAACATAACGCCGAGCATTCGCACGAACGTTACATTACATGGAAATGCTTTGGAGACTGAGCTCTTGCCTGTATTTTACCATTCGCTAGAATGTTACATTACACAGAAATGCTCGAGAAAATGTTGTAGTCAATACTCACCCTAACAGTTGAACCGCGAATTCTGTGTACTTATAAAAGTAAGTATCTTAAATAATTGTAGGCTGTTAAGGGTTGTGAATGGATTTTTGATTGTAAGATTTGTCGGTTTGAATTGTTGTTAATTTGGTTTCTGAGGTAGATGTGATTGTTTTGTTTATTTTCTTTAAAATATTTCTGAGAAGTGTTAGTGTTAATGACCATCTATTTTCTAGATCAAAAATATTATCTTTATTTTCATACATTACAATAACATATAAGATGCATGGGTTTTTCTAGTTCCAGTTCTATATTGTTTATGTATGTATGTCATGCTATATTTTAATATAGGGAACAAATATAATGACCACCATAAAATGCTTTGATACCCTAAGTTTTGCAACCAGAAATATCTACTGAACACCAGAAAAATAAAGTCTAAAAATGTAATAGTACCAGCTATTTTAGTCACGACTTCACTTTAAATTGTATTCGACCACCAAATTTAGTAAATGATCACCAACTATTGACGACCAAATTAATGTATTATTTTTGCCTAAATAAGTCACTGTGATTGCCATAAAATGTAGGCTTATTACCAAATAAAGTATTATGATGCCATATTAAGTTATGTGTCCGGCTTGCAATGCATGCGTGAGTGTCAGTATGACGAGTGACAGGGGAAAATGGAAGAAAATGACATATTGCGCCGACGCCAAGTAAAATTGGGAACAGGGCAGGAGAAAGAAGAAGAAGAATGTGTTTCTCAATACACTCTTATCGCACTGTTTAGAGGCATGCAATAGACAATTTTCCACGCTAGTGCAGGAAAAGGGTCCCCATAATGTTATTACATTTATTTTATCAGGCCGAACTTATTTTTTTGGAGTCAGTTTACTTAAACAGGATAGCAAGATGTAAAAACTTTTTTGATGATCATTTACTACTTTTGGTGATCATTTACTACTTTTGGGATAACAATGATTTTTTTGGACTCATTTTGCTTAAATAGGATAGCAGAATTTAAAAACTTCGGTTATAATCTTACTTTAAAATGGTGGTTTAATTTTGGTGATCATTTACTATTTTTGGCTTACGCATGATTTATTTTGGAGTAATTTCACTTAAATAGGATAGCAAAGTGTTAAAACTTTGGTGATAGTTTTACATTAAAATGCGAGTTTCATTTTGGTGATCATTTACTATTTTTGTCTGCTGTTTGTTACTATATCTGGTGATCAGTTAAACATAAGCCTTTAATATATACCGATTAGCATGCTTTTTCCTTACTATCTATAAAATATCTGCTATTTCTAATCGCACAAACAACAAAAAATATTTTCAAAAATTCACAGCCACCCTCAAAATTGAAACAAAGAGAAAATAAATCATAAAGACCTACTTATGTAAATAGGGAGGTATTATTTCTAGAGGCCACTAAACCGCAGCGATGTCTGACAGACAAAGGCCTCTCGCGGGCTTAGACCGAAAGCTTACCGACTCTTGCATAATGTCAATAGTCTGGGCCCTTAGGACAGACTTCTGTAGGGATACCACGAACCCGCAGTTTACAGGACAAGTATTTTGAGGGCTTATGATTCTCTGGATCTCTTATGGTCTGGATTTCTTAAAGCTGTGTCCTATAGGGTCTATATTGATTCTAGACTGTAAAATTTACCACCTGTATAAAATATGGAATGCTAAAAAAGTCTTGAGTATTGAGTAATTGAACGGTTTTGGTTTGCTAAGACCGAATTCTTACCGACTCTTGCATAATGTCAATAGTCTGGGCCCTAAGGATAGACTTCTGTAGGGATACCACGAGCCTGTAGTTGGCAGGACAAGTATTTTTAGTACGTGGGATGAAGAACTAGATATTGTTTAGTGTTTGCAAGAATTTAGTTTGTTAAAACAACGTTGTTACTGTTGTTTTATTGCTTTGATTCTTGCTTAGTTAAGAAGTGTGGGTGATGCCTGTTGAAACTAAAGATATGTTGATGCAAACATTGGAGCATGGAGGCGGTATAGGGCTGTCATCCGTCCGGGTTTCCCCGGATTTGTCCTCGTTTGGAGGCCGTCCGGGGGCCGTCCGGGCGGGGTTTCAAGAAGTATCCGGGGAAAACCGGACACTTTTCACGAAAGGAAGCACCTCATTGAATTTAAGTATATGTTAATAGTATACAAACTAGGTATAATTTGTTTAAAAAAAATCGTACTCGTTCGGGGAAAAAATGCGATTTACGCCAAATGTCCGGGTTTTTTTAATGTTTGTCCGGGTTTGGCGAAATTCGAGATGGCAGCCCTAATGCGGTATAACATAAAAGGCTATAAGTAGCGCTACAGTATTTTCTAATCACTATGACCTAATAATTTTATTGCACATACCGATCTAGTATTATTTTAAAACTTTCTTAGAAAGAAAAGAAGCAAGACTGATTTCAATACTCCAAATTTTTTTTAAAGCTTCTGTAACTTACATACTTAAAAATAAACCTCAAAAAAACAGTTCCCACCAAAATTCCAATATCACACAAAACAACACAAGATTTGACAGCAGATTAAATACCTATCAGATACCGAGGTTTACATTGTCACGCGTATTTACGATTTATTTTCTCCCTTATCCCGAATTTGCGCGATCCAAGATGGCGGCTCAAGAAGCCCTCTGAGGCGCCATGTCTTTCCCTGGTAGCGTCTAATTTGACGCCTAATGTTCACTTAGTTAATTATTTACGTGTTTGTGAGTGAATGGGATTTAGGTCTCGTTGTGAATCTGCTGAAATTAGGATCGTGTTGAGCAATTTTGTCTGTGTTTATAAGTGCGGGCGTTTAGTGGGGTTTAAATAGTTAAGAGTTGTTTAAATATTTTTGACTTTGTTTATTTTTTGTAATTAATGAAATGAACAGATAAAGCATAGCATAAACTTTTAGTACCATTTTTACATAGTATATTTATTTCTACAATTAATATAAAACAACTATATAACGAGTTAAAGTCAACACGATGTTAATCCTCAACTAAGCGGAACAATTATTGTTCTAATAAAATAAACCGGCCAAGTGCGAGTCGGACTCGCGCACCGAGGGTTCCGAACAAATCCTGTATAGATAAAAAGTGAGTCTCGCGCCAACCGTTCAGTTTAGAACAATCATAGTTATTAATATTTTTTATTTTATAATATAACTAAAATAGTAGGCCAGTACCTTGTAAAAGTTATTTTATTAAAGTTATTTATATACAACATTTTGTAGTCATCATTCAGAAATCTGATTGAAAATAGCTAATTAAGGTCATGGGGCATATCTGACCCATTTTGTAAAAACTGGCGGACATGAATCAAAGTAGTTTTAAATCGTGGAGAATGGTATGACGTTTCTTTGAATATAAATATTTTATCAAAATTCCATGGAGACGAATGTCCAGGATCGTTTGAAAAATATAAAAGACAAGCAGTTTCAGAGGATTGTACAGGTTGCAATGCTAGTTTTTATTGTTAAAGACTTTTCATAAAGAAGCAGGATGTCAATTCGGATGACCAGGATCTGATGAGAACTGACCAGGATCTGGAAACCCTGAGAAATCGAGGGCAACTCTTGAATATTGTAGGCACGCATCGAGTCAAAACCAGACATGTGAGTGTATTTTTGAGGGTACTGGTAAACAGTGAAGGTTTTTAGCTGATTTGATAATGGAGACTACAGAGAGTCGAGGGAACTCCTGAACGGTATGTTGCAACTACCACGTGTTTGGGCTTATTTTATTCGTATTGGCGAAGACTTTCCACATAGATAAGTTTGACTGCCATTGTGGGATCGATCTGCAAAGATCAGATATAGTTATGGGAACTCCTTTACAATTTATAACGTAACCTTGTGTTGGAGCTTATTTTATTTTAGGTGATGAGAATTCAGTACTAATGGGATCTTTTATTTTTGAGGGATTAATCACCTAACGAGCCCCAGTTTCAGGTTTTTTTCGAAACTGCCTGACGACTTGTAACTGTCGAATTGTAACAACGACTGCTAGAGAGTAGGATTCGGGGCTGCTGGCTTTACGTTTCTAGAGCCTTGACAAAAGTGTAATTCTGTCCTTTTCTTTGTTTTATAAAATCGGCTTTATTTTATTTTGTAGCATTTTACAAACAAATCCAACTTCAAACATATAAAAAAGCAACAAGAAAACAAAAGCAAGAAAGAAATTAAAAAGATGATAGGTGCATCGGTCTAGAAGTCGGTGTCTAGAGAATGCATCTATATTTATTTAACCACCGAGATCTAGACCGAGGCATTTAGACAGTTTTCTTGTTGTTTTTAGAAGTTGTTTTTTTTTTTTGTAAAAAGTTTTTATTTTAAACTTTTGTGAAAAGTTCTCGTCAATACGAATAATATAAGCCCAAACACGACGTTACTAAAACATACCGTTGAGGAGTTCTCTCGACTTTCTCACGTCTCCATCATCAGGTAAGCTCTAAACCTTCACTGTTTGATAGTATCACCAGACATACATCTGAGAATCAAGTTTTAATCCTATGCATGCCTACAATTTCTGATAGTTGCCCTCGATTTCTCAGGATTTCCATCATCAGATCCTGACCTGATGACAATGGAAATAAACGGCGAGTATACTCTTTTACTAAAAAGAAATGTTTTCTCAAATCCGTCAAACTTGGTCGTTTAAATTCCCTATTGAAATGAGGAAAATATGTATTTGATTTGATTTGATAATACTTTAATATTTTATGTAACTTCAAATTTATCATTTTCGCAATTTTTCCTTTATCTGTACTATATAACGGTGCATCTTGCCGAATTTCAAGATTCTGAGTTCACGGGAAGTACCTTGTAGGTTTTGATTCCCTAGCGTGTGACGGAAATTCGTCAAAGGTGTCGGTATAACTACTGTATCTTTTGATCGCGTTAACTTAGAAGTTTGATTTTTTCACTGCCTAAAGGGACAATAGACCTAGGTATTTGGTATAAATTTCAATCTGATACCTTTATTCGTTTGTGAGAAATAAGGTAGTAAGTTTCATTTTATTAAAATATTTTTTTTACATTATTTAACTAAAAAAATGAGATTTTCGTAATTTTTCCTATATTTGCATTATATGACAATGCTTCATGCCAAATTTCAAGACTCTGAGTTTACGGGAAGTATCCTGTAGGTTTTGATTCCTTTGCGAGTGTCGAAAATTTGTTGAAAATATCGACATAATCGGCTGTATCTTTTGATTGGCTTGGCTTAGAAGTTTGATATTTTCACAGCTTAAAGGGACAATAGACCTGAGTATTTCATGTGAATTTCAGCTTGATACGTCCACGCGTTCTTGAGATAAAGGGTCTTGACAGACAGACAGACAGACAGACAGACAGACAGACAGACAGACAGACAGACAGACAGACAGACAGACGGACAACAAAGTGATCCTATAAGGGTTCCGTTTTTTTCCTTTTGAGGTTCGGAACCCTAAAAAGTTTCGAGCTTCAAACAAAAACTCTCAGCAATTCCATGAAAAATAAACCGATGTAAAAGTTATATAGGCTTTTTATTGTTTAATCAAATAAAGCAGTTGAAAAAAATGTCATCCAATATTTTTCGTATAACAGAAATTTGGCGCCCAACTGGGCCTTATTACAAAACCTTATTCAAATATTGCATTTCGTTTTAACAAGTCTGATCTAAAGCAATAAATCTTGTCCAAAAACTAAAATCATAAATTTGTCTGAATGAAACAATTATTCAAATTAAAAACGGAGTTTAATCTCTCAGTTAGAAATATTCTGCAATCGTGATTAAAGTACCCTCTACTTGTTATGAAAAAGTCGTAAATTATTCAGTTTTATGAATAAAATAGTCGTTTTCTGTCTAAGTAGTAGTAGTGCTACAAAGGTATGGTTTGTACTTAATCAGACTTAATGGATTTAGATATTATAGTGCAATGTGAAAAAAGAAAAAAAAATGTAACGCATTAAATTGTGAGAACATTCTTTTTGAGATATCTACTTGATCACAAGGTCGAATACGAACATAAATTAATTTTATACTTGCTAATTTGTGCCTATACAAATAGAATTCCTCTTAATTCTAAGTAAATTTGGCTACATATGTTTCCACCCCAATTTATAATTGGCTTAACGCCACACTTGGCGCCTGCGATCACATCTGTACTTACATTACTAAAATCCTGTTTTACACAGCCAAACTAATTAATATTATTAGTATGGCAACACTTCAGTACAGTGTTGTACCCCAGTCACGCTATAGCGTGCCAAGCTAAAACTTTACCCGTATTTTTAGCGAAAATAATCGCAAACATGGAACACGTGTAAATTTTTGTTGGAAAACTTTTTTTTTTTGAGTTCATTCGTTGACCTGAATTAGCGATTCTTCTAAGTAAAATGGGATAGGGAAAGGTAGTTATTATATTCAATTTCTAATAATGACGAAAATGCTGTCATCAATAATTAAAAACTAGACGATTTCCCACGGTTTCACCTGAGTCCCGTGGGAAGTAGTTTCCATACCGGGATAAATTATAGCTTAAGTCATTTGGGCAGAGTACAACTTTCCGTCAGTGAAAGAATTTATTATGTACTAGCTGTTGCCCGCAACTTCGTCTGCTGTCTGTCTGTGTGTCTGTTAGGCAATATAGAATAGTCAAAATACTACTTATCCCGTAGGTGCATTCTTTCACGTGACAGTATAATTAGGATTAGCACTTAGCAGTCGCATAGATTCATTGATCAAGGTTGTGTTGTGGATGTGACCATTTATCTAAACAAAAGAAGTAAAGTTTGTGACGTTGTGAATATCTCTGGATCTAGTCAGCCAATTTGGAAAATTATTACGTATGGTGCGTAAGTAATTTTCACAGGAAACAGTTATAATCTATGTCTATATGCTTTGAGTCTGACAAAGCTGTCATTTGTACATTTTCTGCAGCTGCTGCGACTAATCAGAAGCCAGAAAGTCTGTCAGTTTCACCATGGATATCGTCTTGTGTAGTGAGACTGGATTGAAGATAGGTAGATAGGTAGTCGCTCCAAGCAAAATATTGGTACTCAAACAGATTCGGTGACTGGAAGCCAACACCAACATAGTTGGGGAATAGCTGGATGGATGATAAAATGAGTCATCATCATCAGCAGGCGCATAGGGTAGGATAGTTTCACTACTGGGGAGAAACACTTGTATGACGGGGATTTTCTGTGCACTTACTCACTATGGTAAGGCTGACCCCACATTAGGCGTGCGCGATCCTCGGGCGTGTGAGTAGCGCGGGCGTCGCGAGCGTGCTGCGTAAACGTCGCGTTTTGATGCCCTGCGGCATGTGTGAAGAATGCAAGCGACGCGCTCGCGGCGAGCACGCGGCGCTCGAGTTGCGTTCTTACCCCTTCGCCCGCTATCCCCGCCGCCCGCTAAACGCCTTAGCAGTTAAACGTCAAGGAGAGCAGCGCGTGCGCGACGCGAGCGCGCTGCAAATGCCGCAGGGCAGCAAAACGCGACGCTCACGCAACGCGCTCGCGACGCACGCGCGGCGCCCGCGCTACTCACACGCCCGAGGATCGCGCACGCCTAATGTGGTGGCCTAAGCCGGGACTCCACCGAAATGTTTGCATTAGTTCACGAATAGGCAAAATGTACGTATCTGTGAGAGTCCACTTCATGTGTTCGTACTTGAAACCTGCAGTTTTGCCAAGATTTTCAAAATGTACGCTCGCAATTTGTCATTTCTTGGTGGAGCCAGCAAATCAAAAGAAACAGAAGTGTTGTATACTGTGCGTCACTACCGCACACCGGGAAAATTTCGCTCTTGCGGAGGACGTTTATATACCATATTTTGTGTCACACAGGACGACAGTAAGTATCCACCGAAACACTTTCAAAGATCTGATGAACGAACAAATCAGACCTGACTTGGTCACCTGGGGCCAATCAGAGCTCTATGAAGCGATCATATGCTTTGGCTCCTACTGTTATTGTGGTTTCTGAAAATTTATTCACCTCATTCAACGATGAATGTAATTCTGATGGTACTAATAAGAACACTTACTTAGCGCAGAAGCTGACGTTGGCAGGTCGACTCTTTTGACTTCTCGAATAGGATACCATTGGTTTTTGTGCAATGCACACCTGCAATGCATGCTGGATTAGGATAGGATACAGGTGGATAGGATTTGTAACAGAAAACAATTCTGTCTTTGTGATTGAATGACATCAAACGTAGTTTTATATAAAAGGTGTTTTTTTAGACTTGGCTCGGGTCTTACTGAGACTGTTCGTAATCGTGACCAGTGTATTTGCGATCAGAAGTTGAAAGTAAGCATGTCTCTGGTATGCGACGCGCAATTTGTGCGTTTTCAGACGCATAAAGCATTTTACGTGTGTATGGTATTAAATCGAGAAAGCTCCCATTTCTTATCTGCACTTTGTATCTGGGCTTGTTCTTAAAGCTACGGAATCCTACATTACCTACCTACCTCACGCTTAGCACACGCTCACGCAGATCCTCCTTTCTTCTAGGATTAAGTTTACATATTTTGCATCAGAAAAAATAATTAAGGTCTACTTAATACTACTCACTCAAAGTAATTTGTTTTCACATTAGTGGAAGATAAGCTAAACTATGTTTATGAAAAAATCCTGATATGAACTCCATCTGTAACTTTAAATGATAATTAATTGTTCCACTAAAGTCATAATTTTTGACATAATGTTCAAAAAATAATTTAGATGGCACCGTTTTAAATTTGGCTGAGAACTATTAATTTTCTTTTCATCAAGGTAATAATTATAATTTTATTTTGATGTGGCACGGCAATCTGACAAACACTATTGAAATGTCTATCGAAAAATTACACTACGTGTTAAAATATGGTGAATTACGGAAAATACACAACTCCATCTGTTGAAATAATAATCCTCTATAAAGAATGTATGGTAATTTATTGTCATTTAGGTGATCTTCACACTGCCCCGCATCACGCTGCATCTTGCGTGTCGACGCACCTACGCGCGTTCCTGCGGGAGTGCAGATCTGCATCATCGTGCGGGTTTTTCACGCACTCACGCGCGTAGGTGCGTTTTGTAAATTCACGCACAGCGAGTTCCATTTTCAAATATACACGTCACGCCCATTCAAAATCACGCGCGGCATTGCGGGATTCAGTGTGCCATACCTTGCGTCTCGCCCCGCACCTACGCGCGGGGGTGCGTGTTTCTCCGCATGTATGTGCGTGATCCGCATGAACGCGCGTGGATGCATTTTCAGTGTGTTGGACTATGCGTGTTTTCCATACAAACGGAGATATTTCCATACAACGGAAAAAAACGCATCCACGCACTACGCTGCATCATGCGGGGCAGTGTGATAATCGCCTTACCACCTCGCTCCTTTGACAAATTTGATGTATTTTATTTAACACAGATTACCACAGATGGAGCTACTTTAACCTTGGCAAAACAAAATTTTCATATTTTTTTTTCTTCCGAAGTTACTTATGAAGGTGTGATTTTCTGTGTAAAGGTTAATAATAGGCCGATCAACTAATATAAGTACAACATTCAAATGTACAGTTTTGACAAACAGATTGCGTGTCGTAATATTTTACATCTTGAATTCACAAAATTAATCATATCTTTTGATAGAGTCAATCGATTTCGATGAAACAAAAACTAAGTAATACCCCAAGTTACGTAGAATTTTTGTATATAAGCATTGTCTGCATTGAATTCGTAGATTTTACGTGAATCCCGAACAAACAAACAGATAAACAGACAAACAGACAAACAGACAAACAGACAAAAATGACAAAAATGATGGAAATGGGTTCTGTTAGTTATCCTTTAACATGCTGGCTATTTTTTTTGTCAATTTCTTCAATGTACAAAAATTACTTTTCTACAGATTTATTATATGTATAGAAGTATATATTCTTTTATCCGATATTCATTTGTTTATTTAAACTTTTTAAAATAAATTCTCAGTCGTTCTAAACTGTGACGTCAAAACATAATATCGGATACGGCTCATTAAAGACCGGCACGACTTGCATACAACAAAAGCATCTATTTCCACTGACACATATTGCGTACAACGGAAAACTTCCATTATAGCCGTGTTCGTATACACCCTCTTTCATGGAAAAATATTGTGTATTTGCTAACTTACCCTCTTTGCACGAAAAAGTGGGTAAACAGTTTAATAGGATGTTTATGTACTCGTTTTCTAGTAAACGTCATTTGCAGGAAGGTGTAGATTTTTTTGTGTATGTTTTGGACAAAAATATTGGTATATTAATTCCATTTTTACTGGAATACATTATACTCTCCTAAAAATATGTTTTTTATAGACATTGGGAATTTCTTTGTCTTATTATAAGAAAAACAAAGTTCTAAGAAGATAATGAAGTAAACAATTACTGTGAAGATCGAACTCAGTTAAATGTCACTCTCAACACCTAGACTGCTCAATAAATCAAGAATGGCAAATGTGTTTGTATTTAAATAATATGTCAATCAATCGCACGTCATTTGTTATTATGAGATAGTGCTATCAGTTATAAGTTCAGCGCGAGAAATTGGAATTCACACACACACACACACTCACACACACACACACACACATACCTACAACTACATCATCTTATACATACTTTCTGTGCTAATACTAAAGTTGAGGAGTTTGTTTACTTGTGAGCTTGAATGCGCTTATCTCAGGAACTGCTAGCCCGATTCGTAAAAATCTTTTTAACCGGGTTAGCGAAGTAGTTCCCCCAGAATGCAGACAAAACATCGTAATTATTTCAAGCTTTGGCTCCATCCTTGTAACGTTATTTTGCATTTCATATATTTATGCGATTAGGATGACACTTTGAAAAATAAAAAAAAGCATTGATGACACTTCCATTCATTAATAACCTTTTTCGTTTTAAAAATATCACACATATATCAATCATTTGGCACCTAAACAGACAGGTACGTACACAAGGTGTAAACAGTATTGTTGGCAAAACACACGTTTGCCTCAATAAATCCACACAATATTCGCTTGCCGCGCCATTTCCCAGTATCAATTAACATGATCATTCACAGGTATTCGCCCGGATATCGATAAACAGTGTTGTATACTGAACGTTAATAAAGGCGGGTATAGCACACTAATAAAGGTGGGCTTAGGATATTTGCGGGGTACTACTTGATAATTCGAAATAACCTATTAGTTACCTTTAATCCTATAGATGGTAATAAGTTTCAGTTGTGAATGCATAATTTTCAGAGTGCCACTCAATGTATTATCTATAGGCCAATTATATCGATTGCATGTCAAAAAGATCTATGTATTTTGGTGGATTGTCTTAAGGGTGAAACCACCACTTTAAATAGGTATTTAATCTAAAATACAAAATAAAGGCGTCTTGTTGGAAAAGCAACTTGAGAATATTTAGCCTAACGACAGTCCCCCGAAATAAAGATTATGAAGATAAAACAAGTTTCTGAACCCAAGAAAATCTAAGTGTGAACGTGTGAGGCTATAGTTATATCCATTAAAACTAATGATAAATCGATATTAAGGTCTCTAAGATTAACGATAAGCTGCAGTTACCAATACTTTAATGTTCTGATGAAAAAACTGTCTAGACCAATGACAGCTGAGTATGTATTTAATCAATCATTGATTTTTCGGTAATTATAGTGTCTTTGAGCTTACATTACATTACATTTTTGTTAATTTAGAAGGTATGTCATATCATGTTAGTACTCAATAACCTTAGGCCTGTTATCTATTTCAAAAGTCACCACATTCAGAGAGAGCCCTGGCACTCATAACCCAAGTTTACTCTCAGCTTGAGTGCCAGTGGTCACAACTCAGAGATCACTTACAATTTATTTCTCGTCATTCTTGTGTATCATTAGTATTTAAAAACCTGTAAAACCTTAGAAATTGTAAAATAAGTGAATAAAGAATTTATTTATTTGCTTTCAACAGTGACAATTATTTCTTGCAATGGAATCTTTGCTAATAATGAGCTCTGTTTATTCAAGTCAAGCTTTCAAGCCAAATCCGATGAATCGATTGTAATCAAATTGGGGAGTACACAGATAGTTTAGAATTTTAGAAAGGACATAGCCTTAATCTTCATCAAGTGCATTGCATTAGCGTCATCTGGACATGAGTTATATGGTATATATTTTTATTTTGGAAAATAAATCGTGTCATATAAAAACGTCGTGTTTAACTTAACTAAAATGCACGCTTTTTAGATAAGATTAGAAGCTACGTTTAGGCGAATTTATTGGTCTATTCATCAGCGATGCTGGGTTCAGTCTAGACTCATAAAATACACGAATAAATACATCTCTGCCCTTGATTTAGTGTTAAATTCAAGTACATATAATTGAATAAATGAACACGAGATATACTTAGTTCTTTTTATATAGGTATATTCATGCAAAATTATCAAAGCAATTGAACATTAGTCAAATTGAATATTTGTAAAGTAATTAATCATTTTTCAAATCGCCATTACTAAAATATGTTTTTATTATTTGTTAAGCCAGTGATTATAAAATATGCTATTCTAAATTCGGTCAAAATAATATACGGTAATCCGCAACCACAACTCTCGGTACAGTCACGCAACAAAAGTGTGTTAACAAAAAAATAATATTGTTATTAATGTTTCGGTTGTTCAGCATATGCTCAAAGGTCATTGACCGGGAAGCCCGCGCCCATAGCCGCCCCTATCTAGCACTATACAGTAATATTAAAGTTGCATGCTTTGTGCACTTCAGAACGCACCTTTGTTTGAAATACTATGTGTATCTGGACGTACAACGAAGTTTAGACGGCAATAAAGGACGGTAACAGCCGTTGGTGTTTGCCGTTCGTGTATTAAGTAGTGGTTTTATTTGAGAGGTATTAAGTTACTGAAGGACCAGCGTTGTAAATGACTTTTTTTTGTTTGTACCTATGTTTCCAAACTTTCGTTGCTTTCGTTTCCAAACTTCTGGGTGTTTTGCTACCAGATACTCGTATGCAAAAATTACCTTTAAAAAGTTAAACTAATAAATAATTTTCTAAATCCTTTTAATGTAATTAAAACACAATCGTTTGGCTTTGCGTGTAATTAACAGCAAAGTTATAATTATAAATAATATCATAGTGAGTCACGGTTGACGTCTCAACTGTTGACCATGTGTGAAATTAAAATATGGTAATGTACAGCAAAAAATTGTGTGTGAAGTTTTAATTTTAGAGCAGCATGTTTATGACATTTTGACATTTTGTCGATCGGAGAAAAAGTTTTCATTTTTTATATAATATCTAAGATGTACAATCGCTTTCATCTTTGATTTATTTGTTTCTAAAAATACGAAGTAATATATATTTAGCGAAGTTCTCAAAACAAGAAAAGCTCAAAATAAAATACCGGTTAAATTACATACAGTTTCAGAAATAACATACGTACGATAAGTTGTAACATGTAAGCATGCATGAAAGTTCACAATTAGGTAATTAAGTAAACTTAACCATAGTTACCTTTGTGTCTCATCATAGCAACTCATAATGAAATAACTTTCCCGTAACTAACACTAGAGTGCGCGACAGTACTGCAAAATTAATAAAACTTTAAAAGAATATGAAAATTTTTAGAGCAAATATTTTCTGTGTAATCCGTTAAGTAGGAAAGTGGTATCTTTATCTTTTGAATAGTTTATTTCGTGTGAGGTTTTTAGAAAAGTTTTTAAGGATTATTTTGTAATTTCTCTTTCACTCTTTTATATTGTCTACTTTGGAATAACAAACAGTGTGGTAATATTATCTACTATAGGCATAGATACAGCAAAAAAAAAACTCTATTTCTGTCATTAATCTCGACAGTAAAAAACTGTAATCGTTTTTACGTCCTAAAATATTTTTTAAAACGCCCAAAATTATACCGATTCCAAAAAAAAAAACTCGAGCTCTGACTTCAATCTAAAACAAAAGCCGCGCTCCTCATAATTGATTAACGTCCTATCTCATTCAGAATGCTAATTTCGCACTTTCCTTTTTTGAACAACAAATTATCAGTTAAGAAAAATCGCGTGCAATTTTGTTAGGCTAATAACTCTTGGGAGACGGTATCTTGCTACTAGATGGCAGTAAAATAAGCCAAATTGGACCATCACTTGAACGGACGCTCGTTTTTATAGCGTCTTGTATCTTCTAGGCTTTTTACTCGGCATCTGATAACATCGATTCGTTGTTATGCAGTTTTACGAGTAATTGTTTTTAATTTAATTTGGGCCTTGAGGTTGTAAGTCTTACTGTTGAAGGGTAATAAAACTTGGAGGAGTACTTTTAAGTGTCGAAGATTGGGTGGCCATTTTAAGCGTTTTTTTTTTGGGTTACTCGGGAGCTGTCAGAATTGGGTTGCCCGAGTAACTGAGTTGAGGAGGTCAGACAAGCAGTCGCTTCTTGTAAAACATTGGTACTCAGCTGCATCCTGTTAGGCTGGAAGCCGACGACCCTAACAAAGTTGGGAAAAAGCTAGGCAGATGATGACTCGGGAGCAGTCGTGTTCCTTTATCGCCCTAGTTCATTATGGGAAATATGAATATGATATGGTAAACCAGTCTTTCTACTGCACGTTGTCCATGTGAGCCGTCAAATATTATATTTCTTTACCCGTGGGCAGCAAAGATAACTATAAAAAGTGTATCAGATTGTAAGTCGGTAATACCTTTTCTTTGTTATGAAAAAGCTGTCTGTTAACCATATAAAGTGAGTATTAAAGTCTTCAATCACATATGTGGGCTATAAAAGGCTGTGCGCTGATTGCATTGTGGTGTATCATTTTGAATGCGTGGGCGCAGATTGTGACAATTCTGTTTATATGCATGTTTGTATTATAATCGGCCCGCACAGGGAGATGTCTACTTATTATGTCTTGAAAATGTGTAATTTTAAGACCGGGGTGTATATCTGTGTGTCTGAAAATAGTTATTTTAAAAAGTTAAGACTTTTGCAATATTTTTTCTTAAGTGTTTTTTTTTTCTTTTAAACTGTAGACTACGAAGACTTGTATTTTTTATTAATTACAAAGATGTTTTGTAAATAGTTTTTTTATTTGTTTTTAATTACTGAATTGGCACTTAAGCACCTGTTTTAAATTCTATAATCAGAATTAATTTCAAGAGCACTTATTAAAAGTTTCAATTAGCATCAAAGATAAATTGTAATTTTAAATTGAAAAGAAGCACAAATGTAAAGTATTGTATTTTATTGCGTATTCATAATTCTGCATTTTATCGCAAATATTACTGTAATTAGTGAAGCTTTTAATAAAAAATAATTCATTGAAAGGTTTAATTTTTCAATTTAAAAATTAATATTTTTTAAATCTTAACATCTTCCCTACGAACTGTCATTAGTCTTCTTATAAAGACTTCCTCATAACTAATAACATTAACTACCTTTTGAGTTAGAATATTCTTTGTTAGTAAACAATATCGTTCGAATCAGAAATTATGCGAGTTCTGATATATCATTATCAGAACTAAATCGAGCATTTAATAGGACAACCTCTCAATATATACCCAAACATATATTATATGATACATACATATTACGCCTGGTCCCTGTTTAGATATTCACGTACACGCCACCACAGAGTAGGTCCTACAATTGCGGTAGCACGATAGTACCGCGGTCGGCAATATACACCGCTGGTTATACATGTACTCAGTTATCTGTGAGGCTAACATTCCCACCTATGTACAGCGAACACCACAATCGAGTCAACGAAACGAGACGAGATGTTTACATGTTTGTATGTATACCTAGATGTATTTTTTTATTTGGAATTTTATATCACACTTTATAGACACTTATAAAAATTATAATGCGGTTCTATTAAAGCCAGGTCCCCAAGCTCATCTTATAAGCGACGTAATGTAGACGCGTAAAATCGTCTCCAGAGTTAACAAGCCCGCCCCCTATCGGCCGCAGGCGGATCGTGAATGAAGATATTGTGCGTTTTCGTCACCTTACCCCACATCCCCCCACCCTTTCCACCCGTCGTTTGCTCGCAATGACGTAATCTTTAAAGGCGATAACTAATCTTCTTAATTGATCTTTTCCTTGATGAGTTAAACAAATGAGAGAGTACGCGATAATGGGTATGAATTTCTCGCGTTCTTAGTTGATTTTTGTGTTATAATATCGATGTGGTATTTTAGGTTCAACTAAGTTGAAGTACTAGCAATTTGGTGTAAACGGCCAAGTTTCAAGTTCATATAGCAAATTACTTTGAAGTTAAACTAGTCGCCAAATTACGCTCAGTAGTTGCGAAGTTCTGCCTAATGCCAAACCTAGATACAAACCGAGTTCAGTTATAGTTACACACTTACAAAAAGCAACTCTAACCTTAACGGCAGCCATAACTGTTAATCGGAACGGGGTTCAAAGCTGTAGCTACCTCAATATTTAAGCAGGCTATTGTTGAACAAACATATCCAAACTACCATTGGATTATAGGCAAGAACGGCCAAATACAGACCTCGGGCCGGCCCGAGATGCCTTCAAAAGCTATGGAACTTCAGACTAAGAACTTCGTCGTCTCCGAAACAACCAGCCAACTCCGAAATGGGAAGTAACTGTAAACTTTCACTACGTAAATTTCGTGAAGCTAGCTCACTGAATAGATTCATTCTAGATTTTATAGCCTACGACGTGCCACCGAGAGACTATGCATGAAATAAACATATCTTTGATCAAATGTAGTGCTCAGTTCTGAATATTATGTGGGGGAGCGCCGCTGTTACCGGAGAAATGTTGCATTTTATTGTTCCCTTTTTTATTACAGTGTATACTTTTTCAGCTGAGTCGGCTATAAAGTCGGCTAAATAACAAATTTTGTGTTGTCTTTGAGATTAGACGTTCTGATAAATAAAGTGGATTGAACTGCTTTAATTAAACAAAGTAAAAATAGCAGATTTCAGCAAAGGTTCTACATACAATACATGGATGTGCAAGCCAAAATTCTTTGAGCACAACAAAGAGGTACACGAAAAAGAAACATAAAACTTCCGATACAGTTCAGAGTATACAAAAGAAATTGCGCACAAACGTGCCAATAAGTAAAGCCAGTAGTTTATAGAGCATCAGTTTATTCGATTGTGTAGTTTTCCAACAAATTTCACCGTTTCGGATAGAGAAACTACTGACCCGCATAATTGGCTCTCGTGTTGTATAATTTAAAAATTTTCGCCGGAGCAATAATTTGGTGGAAGTCGAGCGTTGTTTCATATCGCATGATTTCTCTTCATTTATAATGGGTAGCTTTTTGCTTTTTCGTGCAACGTCTGTCCGTTGAAACTTATGAATAAACTAGCTTGCGCCCCGACTTTGTTTGCGTGGTTTACGTGATTTACAAACTGTTTTCCGTGATGAAAAGTGCTGCGCTTTTATAGGATCTAGGCACATTGTCCTCGCAATAGTTTGTGTTATATTATATATATAGCCGATTTTCATGTGTTGAATTAAGCCACAATTAATGTTCTGTTGGCAGCATTTTTATAAAAACGTTTATAATTTTTTCAACTGCAATTTCATCTGAAACCTTAGGAAGAAGTGCTTTTATGCATGTAGGATTTGAATAAATGATTGAGTAAAATCAAAATGTTTCATTCAAGCTACGAAACCTAACCAAAATAAATCAAAACCATATTCCGAACTAACAGAACATAAATTAAACAAGACAACATTAATTATCTTACACATAGGTAATATAAATTAACAAAATCCGTTCCCAAACCCGCGGTCCATTAACTCTCATATCGTAATCTGACTAAACCTAACCGCCCGAATACCGCGGTTGGTTAACTCGTCGATATCCAGCAAATAATTTTACCTAGTTTTAATTAGGCTTATTTATTAGTTGCCGATGCAAGCTCGTTATGTGGCTGCAAATATAAATTGTCATTATTCCTAGTGTTAGTACTTTAATTGATTATTATTTGGTGTAATGATATTTATTGATGCGTTGTAATAGGAATAATTGTGTATCATTAAAATTTTAATCTGTAGCTCTATTTTCAGGATTTAAAACATGTATATTGCAATTGCCAACATCAATTTTTACGTTGCAACACAACACCAGTCTTTAAAAAAAAGGAACAAAAAGCGATTATTTAAAACATCTCCATTAACTGGCAACATTAACTTCATTGTTCGTTGGATTGCCATTTAAATTGGCATCTCAATTGGAACTGTCACGTTATCACGGTATTCAAGGGCTGTGTTCGCGAAATAATTATCACTAACAAAAGTACATGACTTTGCGAAAAGAATTAATTTACCGTGAAAACAATAAGTGGGCGTGATAATGCATTGTGTTGCGATTGTTTCTGATTACTTTTGAGGGGTTAATTGGATGATTTTCTTGACAGTTGAAAATTAAACGCTTTAATTGCTTGAACAAAAATCGTAATACTCCCTGGTAAAGAAGTTGTTTTTTTTTTTTAATTTAGGAAGGATATTTGGGAGTATTGAAACTAGTAAACAACTGTGGTTTTTTCACGTTAAAAGAGTCTATACCTAGTAGGTTCTGTGTCTTTTCAGCAATTGTGGTAAAAACCCTAAAACAAGTAGGTACCTAAGTCATAAACTTAAACGTTCCCACTTTTTCACAAATACCATAAACAACTTAAGGGCCCACAGACAACAGACATTTGCAGTTTTACGATTTACAAAGTGGCTACCACCCACGTCGAAAGGAAACAAGAAAGAGATTTACTGAACGCAATGTCAGTAAACTGCATAATTATTGGCAGTATGTTAATTGCCTTTGCCATTCAACGAGACAACGGCTTTATAAATGGAAACTTTAAATAATGTGGTTATGTATGTTTTTCTCGGGAAATGAGTTAATTACAGTTTGTTTTCAGGCATTTTTTCCTGTCTTACTTGAATGTAGAAATAAATAAGTTTGAGGCCATCATATTTCGGATAGGCGCAGCATGTCATTATCTCACATATCATTACTCTTCTATCTCACATATCATCCAGCATATCATCATCATCCTCCGAGCCTTTTTCCGACTATGTTGGGGTCGGCTTCCAGTCCAACCGGGTGCAGATGAGTACAAGAGTTTTACAAGGAACGACTACCTATCTGACCTTCTCAACCCGGGGAACCCAATATCCCTTGGTTAGACTGGTGATTTTCAAGCTATATCGTCTTTCACACAATCCATTTCAAATGTCCTAAATAACTTTGTTAAAATTACAATACTGCAGTACCACAAACACAGTATTAGGTCCCCTAATACACTAATCGCAACATAATCAACTGTGAACCAAGTCAGTAAGCCGAACTAAACCAGTAAAGTTAACTGTTCTGGTCATTTACGAGTACTTGCGAAGCATTCATTCCCATTGCTGTAAACAGGACTCATTATGGCTCTTACGAATTTGTGAACAGTGCGGATTCGGAGGATTTTAATCCAGTACAGGACTGGTATATTTCGTATATATTATTGTGGTTTATTTTTAATGTCATGGGCATAGCTGAGGTGGAATATGACTTATGAGGCATGTAGGTATACCTATACGTTTCAGTTTTTATATGGATGGAATGACTCGAAAGTCACCTACTCTGGGGTGATTTGAGGGTCTACATTATAAAAATATACTATTCATAAATAAAGTTTATATTATTAAATATTAAGTTATTCTGTACCTAACTTTACCTCTACTCTCTACCCGAAGTCTGAAAACGTCTTTTACGAATATCGCTTTACCAATCAAGCCTAGTAATCAAATACGCTGAAAGACTAAACCTTCAATTAAACAGCATTGAAAATTCGACAAGCCTTGACACGTGTCTTCTCTCGATAGTACGCTCAGGCCCCTGGTCTGACAGAGACTGACAGGGCCACAATAGGCCGACATGCCGATAGTCTGCGAGCTACGATAACGCGTTTAAACAATGAGCCTTACATGCCACGGAGGTTGCAGTCAATGGAGTAAGCAGGACTGATTGTAAAGTAGTTGAGGAGAATTAGAAAATAAGCTTTACGTTTTTCATTTATTGAGGTGTTATAGATAAGATAATCAATAAGTAAATGAAACTGTTAAGATACAGAGGCAGTCGCTTTGAGATATAAACCGATTTCAAACAGTCGCGGTACGTGTGATCGGCAGCTAACTTGCAAAACACACTTTAGGTAGTTTGTTTCAAAGCCTCATTAATTATGTGAATTATAAAGCCCAAACTGCCTTTATTTATTGGTCTCTTTACATTAACATATGTAGTTACATATTAATACTTACAACACTTCTGCCACATACTATTACCAATGTTCCATAATGAACACTCCATGTGCTCACGAATCCGTGACGTGAACAAACACTCGTATATATTTATGTGAAGCTCGCTGTTAAGCTTGGAACTCATCCTGTGGGACTGAAATGACTTTTTGCGTTTGTTCCGCCACTGTTTTGTGGGTAAAATTTGTTTTAACGTGTAATAATTGTAAGTGAAGTTGGGATGTTTTGGTGTGTTCCATGCCTTATTGGTTTTGTATAGTGGTGTTGGGATATGAAATGAGTTGTAGGTATGTGATCGGCTGAGGTCTGGTAAATGAAGAAAATAGGTTCATTGAAATATGTGGCTTTTGACCTATGATTGCATCTATGATTAGGTATGTAATGGTTTTGGTTTTGGTGTCCATTTTTGATGAACAGAAAGATTAAATAAAAAAATCTTTTTAGGGCCTTTTTGATGAATTTAATACATAAAAAACCTCAAATTATCAAAACGTTTCCATAGTATTATCATATCACAGAAGAACGGTGTAACATTTCGTTGTGAGATTTACAAACAAGAGTATTTGGACAACTAGTTCTTACGATTACTTACCAGGTACTTTCCAATAATTGGTTAAATTGATTGTTGTAGAAATAATGGCGTCAATAACATTTACTTCACAATTTATAAACAAAACATACATGATGCACATGTGTATATTAAAATATGTATTAAGTCATAAGTGTTAAAAGTATATTTTTTCACAAAACGACTAGATCAAGACTAAAGTAAGTATCGTGTTACAACAATTGTAGGTAAATATGCCGAATGAAAAACATCGATAAACTTATGCAAATCGATTCTCAATTCGATATCTGTAACTCCGAATCGTCTGTTGAAGTTTACAAAAAGAACGTGCAACATATTCAAGTAAGTACAATTCAAATATAATTCAGCACAAACATCTCGATTAATCGAACAACAAACAAACAATAGAATAATCGCTAATATTAACAGTATTTACGTTCACAATAATTTCGATAGTTCACTAGTTCATTCGTCCAATTAACACCGCGGTTCACAATTGCAAGTAACGTGGCTAGTTAATTAAGCTCATTTGTTATCCGACGTTTTTAATGTAGTCCCACACTAGTACTCTTGTGTGAACGACCCTTATTTAAAACAATTTTAATCGAGCTACATTTACACGGAATTATCTTTTCACAAATTCTCTGTGACTTTATAGACTTAGCTTAGTGTAAAGGTGCTTCTACACGGTGCATGTAGCTAAAGCAAGTTAACATGCGCAAGTGACAAGAGCACGCGGGTGGGTATTTTGCTTTGGTACATGCGCGAGTCGCTGGTCCTGCACGTTTTTAAAAAGCATGTAACCTGCGCATGTGCAACTCAACATGCGCAAGCTACTTGCACCGTGTAGACGCACCCTTAAGTTACTAACTAAACTGTAGCTAAAAGCATGTAATCTATTAGCTGTCTAATGACTCTGGTGTTTATATGATTCCAGCTACATAATTTGAGTAACAGCTATGAATTAAAGTCACTAATTATGAAGTAAGTACACAAATAAGTGACGAATATTCAAGTACTAAGTTCTTTGACCTACTTCTTACAGCTTAGATAAGTCTAAAATAATAAGAATAAGAAAAAATACCCTATTGTAACTTAATAATAGAATATTATTTTGGTAAGTTTTAATATTCGTATCTAATTACAAAAGAGGTATATAAATTCACACCAGCTTCATTACTTTTACATCCGAATAATTCAAAAACTACGGATACAGTTTTTTTTTTTTACAATTTTCAAAGATTTACTACCCATTATTTCTACAACTTAATTAAAACCAATTAATGCCACGATGAGAACGAAATATGTTCTTTCACTGGCACGAAGACTGGTTTCTCAACGTGTACGGTGTGGTGAACAGGTACATGCACAGTTTGTACCACGGGCAAGGTCTTGATGATAGGAACTTCTTTGATGATGGGTACGTGTTTGACGATGGGGACCTCCTTGATTACAGGAACTGTTTCGACATGGTGATGATGTAGGGTGTGTACTTCATACGGCACGTGAATTTTCACGCTGGAAAATAAAATAAATATTTTTATTTATACAGTTATTACAATATTAGAATTTGCTAGACAATTTGTTAGTTTGCAATACAGCACCTACTTACTACGTTTCACATTATTTTGGATAGCAAAATTTCGGGAAGTAGGTACTCTTAAGTGCATAAATGTGTAGCTTTTTCGGGATGAACTTGTCAGAAACGCTCGCGAGACTTTGCCTAATTCTTGGTAGAAAAACATAGTCTACTTATCTACATTAACGGCACCCACAAAAGAATAAAAAAAATAGCTTAAAAATTAAAACGATTTTAATAATTTACCTGAAACTTTCTCCTGAGTCTAACAAATATACTGAAAACTGCATCAAAATTAGTCAGTCAAATGTGAGATAATATACAGGTCTAACCGGGGACCTCCTTTTTGGGAAGTCGGTTAAAAACAGAAGTCCTGTCTTTATGACTACATTATATTGAACCTAACACCACAATATATATTGTATACTGATAATGACCTCACAAGCACATAAGCAATACACACACCATATACTACATAATTAGCAGGAACATCAGTACATAACTCATGTCGCAGCTGCCATTAAGCGTTATGCCAGCAATAAATCTGATAGATAGACAGCCGGCGATATTATCTGAGTTATCAAGAAAATCCTAAATATACAGCGAGAATAATCACCGGGGAAATGTGTATGGGAAATGAGAGGAATTGACGGAGTAGGTTTTTGTTCTTATAGGCTTTTTGTGATAAATTGATGGGTAAAGTAATTGTACGTATTCACATTTAATAGCTTAGCAAAATAATAGAAAAATCAGTAAATACAAGCTACAACAAAATACTAGGTAAAGTGGATAGCGGTGTCAGAAAAGCGTCGGGTCTCGATCTAAGTATGTGCAGTACCTACCTAATTATTTTAAAAGCATTTACAATTGAATAAAGTAACTTAAACGAAAGTTCAGTGAATAAAGTGGTTTTCGATCAAAATTGCCTACATTAAAAATTGCATACGAGATATGCTTGAAAAAACAACCTTTCATTTTTAAGTCAGGAAAATAAGCTACTTATGAAGATAAAACGTGATAAAGACAGCTTTAAAAAAACAAAAACATTATTTTAAAACAATAATCTGTAGTTAATCAGTTATTAACATAAAATAAATTGTTACATTTCAGAGATTATTCGGGAAAAATATTCCCAAATAGTATGATTTTATTTTATTTTACATCTTCAAATATAACTTTAAATTTTTCCGCAAGAGTGACGGGAAAAACTATAATGCTTGTTATAAATCTCTCCGATTTTAAATAAGGAGGTATTAGTTTTGTCTGTGATTTCGTCCTAGAGATAAATAATAAAGAGATAGATAACAAAGAGTTGTACTTACTGTGTTCTGTGAACGGGGTCGGGCTCTGGTACGGGGTTCGCTAAGCACATATGGCTTGCAACCACTACGGCCAGGGTCAACTGGAAATAATAAAAAACATTGTATAAATTATTTCGTATATAAATAGACGATTATTTTGTAAATAATTAGGCCCGTTAAAGAAAATTTACAAAAAGAAGTCGTTTCAAAACAAATAATATCTTAATTAGATAATACCCTTGCAATCATTCAATCGATTTAATGTTATACCTAATTATGTTGTTAATGCAATACGGCAACATAACAAAAAATAAAAATAGAGGAGAAAAAACTTTTTTCGGACATTTATTTTATCGGCTTTTTAAATCACATTTATACTAGCTTGATTTATTATCAATTAAAAGTAAACCAAACAAATACTCACAGCAATGTTGCGAATCATGTTGGTTGTGGCGTGTGCGTGTCACTGTGTTGGATGCGCGCGCGCAGCCTTTAATATGCACTGCGGTTGTGCAAGCTCCTGCCACCGTTACGGTTCCCGACTTGTATGTTACGTGTGATGACATTACGAGAGTTAATTCAGAACTATCGAGATAGATTTTCAGGTTTAAGAATTAAAAAAAAAAAACAATTGATAAAAAAAAAAATAATAATATATAACAATATTATTTATTTAATATTATTAATATTATTTATTTATTATATTTTATGTTTTATTTATAGGTATATATTTTATGTTATGTAGTTTCATCTTTGTTTTGTTTAATGTTGTGCACTTAATATTTTCTCTTCCCTATCGCATCTCTCTATCGCTCTAAGGTTTGCTGTTAGAGAACCCAGTTCTGGGTTAAGGTCGCCTTTGTACATGTTTTCTCTGTATTGTGTGTGTCTTTTAAATGTTTTTGTGTACAATAAAGAATAATATGTAATAAAAAAATTTGGTTAGAATTTTTTTTTTACCTAATAAAATGTTATATCTTTTATTATAAACCTAATCTACATATAAATCAAGAACAAAATAAAAAAAAAGGATTAAAAAATTGCGCTGATCGTAAACTCACGCGCATGTTGTTCATTCACAGTTTTTTTCCAAACAATTACCATTCAACATCAACTCATTTACACATTACCTTATTTGTCGCAAAACACGTCGAACGGCAGTGAAAATTAGTTGTGCCAATTAAATTGAATAATAAATGTGATTAATTAATTGTTAACTAGTTATGAAATCCCCTTGGCGTGGTACCTTACCTATTCTCGTATTCACGCTCGACCGGCGTTACATTAGTAATCCTTAGTCATTATTGATGAGTTTCACTAGTGTGTAAATGTTTAAGATGTCAAGGACCTGTAATTAGTGAGAAATTGTTATTTTTCTTCTATATGTATGTGTAATGTTTCTTTCGAACGCAATGTTTTGGTTGATCGCCGAACGCGACCCGTGAAGTGTGGTGATTTAGTGTCGTGTTTTATTCATGTTTCAATATGTATGAACATCAAATAAAACCATTTATTAAGAAAACGGTGAGTGTATTAACGGTATCCTAAAAATAGTATTCAAGTGAATACACAAATATTTTAAATATTTAATTAAAAGTATTCTTAAATTAACTGTATTTAAGATGAGAAAAAAGTAGAATGTTTTCGGTTATAAAACCTACCTATAAAAAAATCTAACCAATTTGTCATCAAAAGCTTTTCAAAATCACGATAATGTAAAAAAAAACACCAGAAAAACTGAAAAAGCGGCATTCTTTCTCGCAAAAGCGAGTTCCAACAAATAAGAAGTGGGTTGAAATCAAAATGCATCGTGTGTGGACTCGAACGGGTGCAATCAAGTGTATTTCCCTTGACACCTAGCCTGTGCAGGGGACTGAGCCATAGTCTGGCCGCTCTGTTGTTTTTCAAAGAGACTGTGTTCAGTTGCGATACATTTTTTATAGGTTGTGAATGACGTTTGAGAGATTAATGTGAATTATTCATTATTAGACTTCTTGTATGTAATATTTAAATGTATTTTGAGGGCCTAAAGGGATAAAGGAAACCTTTTTTAGTTGTTTTCTTTTTGGTTTAGGTCAAATCTGTCCCTTAACTGTCGCAATATTTCTTTAGATACCCAATTAGTTGTAACAACGTTACAACACACCACGGTGAAGGTTATCAGTAAAATACCAACAAAACCAAAACTTATGTATTTCTCGTTAAATATTACCATAAACACAACTTGTTTGTTGTCTCAACTTCCTTTGAATAAACACACAAACATCCCATAATCCTCCACATTAGTCAAGTTTCCCCTTAAAATAATACTATACCTACTAATTATATGGCCTATCTGTGTAGCTCGTAAAACCTCCGCAAGAGGTCCATAAGTCTCTGCTTTGAAGCCGCGATACTTGAGAGGCTTAGAGGTGTAATCCCCTCACAGGTCACTCATGACGTCACCTCACGGATTTACTTTTTTATTCCATGTCATATGTTGTGTTTGAACGAAGAAAACAATTTTATGTGAAAAGGAAAATGGTGGATCTTTTTGCTGTCGGATTGTTTGAGATCGGCATTTACCTATATTGTTTCCTTGTTTTTTAATGCTGGCAATAATGTATTCTCTTTGTTTTAGACTAGATAAAAACAAAAATTGTTTTCGTGATATTCGAATTTTAGTTATAATTTGTTACAGTTTTCAATAAACTGTTTATTAAAATTAGAAACAAAACAATTTAGCACTTGACACCTAAAATTAAGTCTTGTACGTAGTCGATTTAAAACAACTATTTTGTAGACTACTATTGCCATAGACAAAAAAGACACCCACTAAAAAGCTGTAAGTTCTTTCTATATTTTCCACGTCGACCATAACACGAATGACGCTCAGCACTGGATGGATACCTATTATATTTTATATATCAAAATGTTGAATAGGCTGAAAATAAATCAATATTTTTAGCACGGCTGCGTTCATATTTGGCGAGCCCGCCACAAATCATTCGCGGCACATGCCATGTATCGGCTGGCATTCATCTCGCGCGCTTTTTGACAGTTCACTGCAGCCGCCATATTGTTGTGACAGCGAGCGAATTTCAAAATTCTGTGTTGCAATATAAAAATTGGAATTGGTTTTACTGCTTATAGGATAAAAATTGCCGAGCTATTTTGTAGTTTAATTACATTTTTATGTGTTCTTAAACATCAGAACATTAAATTGAGTACCAATAGCGTCTCAAATTGGCTATAGTTTCTTTGTTATTTTTCGCAAAACAAGTTTGTTTTTTCATCTTGTAAGGTAAACGAAAGCGACCAAGCTTTTGCAGAAAATGTTTGTGAAAATATCCTAATATTTACTCAAGTTAGTTCCCCGTATTATACTACCGTCAATCAACTTGATGAACGCTTGGCATTCTGAATACATATTTTTATTATGTTTATCCTCAAAATAACGGGGTTTCGTACAAAATATAGCGTTTTACACTTCAGACGGGAAAGTTGTGTGGTTCTATTTTAGACGGGCGTGTAACTTAGCATATAATTTCTGTCAGTCTGTCTTTTTGATTTTTATTCCGCCCTTTAAATGTAACAGCAGTTTTTACTAGATAGCCTACAGTTTTGTTTGTAAATGTAATCATACACTTAACATAAAAAAAAAATGTTGTCTATAACTCTTATAAATTAAAAATGTTTACGAACCGTTTTTCTAATGAATGTCATTTAACCAACTCCTCCCTATTAATTGCAAAAAAATACACTATTCATCCATATCCTTCATTTACTAGTAAACCCACATCTGTTAGGTTCACAGGCCTTAATAGGTAGTTCTCAGGTAATAACTGCCTTTGTCCTAGGCTTAGTTTTAAACACAGGTATTAGTCTAACCTGCCTGGTTTGATCAACAAGGGAATTTGCATTTGTTAGAACAAATTGTTGGTGTTTCGTTAAATTGAATTACTTAGTAGTAGTTGAGATTTTAAGATTGTGAATTTGCGTAGCTAGGCAAAAGCTAAGAAATACTTCGATATCATGATAGAGGCAATTTGTGAGTGTTTGTATATGTATAGGTATTTATTTATTCACGCGAAAACGGTTGAACGGAGTTTGATAAATCGTGGCACGCATTCGCTTAAATATCACGCGAAAGCCACTTTTTAGCCTATCAGAGGTAGCTCCTCAAGATGCGGGTGAAAAGTCGGATGCTAATTGAAATACATATTAGGGCAAAAATAACAAGTATTTGAAAATAAGCTCGAAATGTGACCCCACATTCAAGAAGAATTTAAAATAGAATATGTTTACTGCACTCAAAATAAACGCTAAGTAAAGACATACAAGTACAAATAACTAGCAATAATATAAAATTTATTGCATTTGATCGTACAAATGCTACCAACAGTATCTAGTATATTACTAACTATTGCAATTAATTCACAGCATCGGCATAGTTTCAGTACTATTGCTTAACGTGACATCCACAGACTCAATATATGAGTTATTGCTTCTAATACATGCATTTACACATATTGTCATTGGAAAATAAACTCTAAAGTACTACTCATAAGGTTTAGTTTCGTACTGAAGTGAAGTTTGCAAATCACTCAATTGATTGGCGACATTCCTGAGCCAATAAACAAATGTTAAAGTTGAGACTTTAATATCAATTTAAGGACAGGAGTCGTTTAAGTTACATTTGATTGTAAGGGCGTCAATTTACAATTGAAACCATGTGACAAATCATCATGTCATATAGCCTTTGCCCAAGTATATATATTGAGTCATCTTTCCGTATATAAGGATGCAGCAGAGTACTAGTGTTTTACGTAGAGCTACTGCCAATCTGACTTCTTCAACCCTAACTAGGTAACCCTATACCCTTTGGTAAGACTGGTTGCCAGGCTTTCTGGCTTTTCTAAAGATTTTCAAAAAACAACCGCCCAGTTTAGTTAGTTTAGTAATTTATTTATTTTCATTCGCACATTACATTTTAATAGCTTTCGGTGGAGAAGGAAGAAATCTCCTATTGAGTAACTCAATTCCTTCAAGCTACTTAAATTCCAGTATACTCTTAACCCTAAACTAGTTTAAGCATTTAAAATGTATACGCACAGTTAGGTAGTATTACCAACAGTGATGTATTGGTACGCCACGCCGAAGCCAAATGTCACATAATAGATAGTGCAGGTTAAGCTTTACGGTTATATATTTTATATCGGCAGCTAATAGTTAAATTACACTTATATTTTAGCCTTTCGGGGCTATGGTCTTTTCAATAAAATAGATACATAGGTACCACTAATAGTTGTCCCTAGGTTTCACCCTAGTTCCAAAGTACTGCCCGTACAGGGATAAAATATAGCCTATGTTACTTGGGAAGAGTATTGCTTTCCTACTGAGAAATAATTTTTCCAATTTGTTCTGTCGCATAAGATGAACGAGAAATTCGAGTGGTTTTTACTTCCTTACTTTACTTTCTTGTTTAGACTAGTATAATGTCACAATTACTCCATTTGGTAACACATGTATAAGGTAAAACATTTACCAGCCATCTGTTTTTCTTCTACATTGAAATTACAACTTTATCTCTTTGAAATACAGTTGATATTTCCGTGTTAGAACAAAAAGGTGCACTATTCTAGGATTATGTAAGTGACTGGTGCCTTAAAGATATGCATCAACAACTGTTTTTTGTACTGTAGTACTGTTACAGCATAGATTTGTTATATAATTCATGTAATAGGGTAGGAAGCCACACCCTTGGAGGTATGCCAACTAATTGAATCGCTAATGTTCTTGTTTACAGTATTTATTACACATTAGTAACTATGCTGTTATCATTTCGTATGCTTTTTCAACTTAGTAGTAAAATAATAGGGTTTAACAATGAATTTTAAAATTACTATTTTTGCCCAACATAAAATAGCAATGTTTAAGCTTAGATAGTAGTCAAACGGGAACCTATCGACAATCAAAAAAATGTATATAAGCACTTTCATGACATCGATGATGGTATAAATTAAGTAAGGCATACCAATTGATAGTCTTAAATCTTTATTTTCTCAGTATGCTTTAAGTTTTTGGCGCCATCTCCCATACTAGTTACAGTTGGTAATGATATAATTAACAAGCAATTACGTACAATAATTGTGACAAAAAGCTTCCATTTCGTGCAGTTGGCTTTTATCCAAACGCCTTAGTGTAAAGTGCAAGATAACAATTGTCGTAGTAACAGTTATTACCATATTACTACTACGTGTAGCATCTGATAGTGCGATGTGTTCCTTCTTTATATTTATTTTAGCTTCGAGTGGGTAGAGGTCTTTAGAACGGAGAACAGAGAAATAATATGTATTGTACGCTAATATTATCTTTAGAGAGGTAAAGTTTTTTTGGTTTAACACACTTTTCTCAGGCACTCATAGGTACGATTTTTGCAAATATTTCAAGATTAAACAGAAATTATTATACATATAAAAAAATATTTCAAGGTTAGGTAGCTCATTTCTCGACAAAAGCTGCTTTATACTAAGGCGTATGGAAAACTTCATTAAACACGGGCGAAACCGCAGGAAAACATGAGTTACTGAATCTATATGTAGGTACATATACTTTGTTTGTTGGTTAGTTTACAGTGAATCCCAGCAACATGGAATAACAGACTGCCACCTGACACCTATAAACCAATTAGATACCCCGTAATACCTTACATGAAAAGGTGTTAGAATTACTCAGTGAGCTTCGAATTACTGAAAATGTTTGTTTGTAGTCGAGTTTATTTCAAAGATTACTGAATTAAATCAAGTTGTTTTGGTATCATGTTAGTTATAATTCCCACCACGGAGTAGGTAGCTGTGTCCTCCACTACGAAAACGGCAAGACCATACACAAATGTTTTTACTGGTCTACGCGCTTTAACAAACAGTAATTTGGTGTGCGAATATTACTAGATACGACTTCGATGGCGCAATGGTCACCATGCCGGACTGCCGAACCTGAGGTCCCGGGTTCGATTCCCGGTTCGGTCGACATGTGTGTGATGAGCATGTTTGTTGGCCGTGGTCTGGGTGTTACAATATGTATTTATCAATATGTATATATGTAGCTATATGGAGTTTATCAGTTGTGTTAGCACCCATAACACAAGTTAATTAATAACTTACCATGGGGCTAACCGACCGTGTGTGAAAATGTGTCCAGACATTATAAAAAAAAAAGATATATCTGCGCGTAACTACAACCCTTGATAATATGTTGGTTTATGAATAAAGCCTTGTTTTAAAGACAATGTTTGAACAGATTCGACTACCACTAAAAAAAATCTTCCAAGACAAGCATAGGGTCTTAACTTGTCAAATTGTTAAATACGTTTATTGTCAAAAACGTTCAGAAATCTTCTAAAAATATTCTTTCAACCTTTTTTCCACGGTCAAACTCCACCATCCTCCAACCAACCCGCTTTATCCCAAAGTTAAGCCAGTTACGGCCTGCATTATACCGTAGCACCGATCTCGGTTCTATCTAGCCATTATCATATTATAATTTGGCGGGAGCTAGGCGCGCGTAATATCATATTAAACACGCTTCCGACATGACGGAACTGCATTGCACGTTCATTAACGTTATTAAGGTTCAACAACTTAGTGATGTCAGCTCTTCATAAATCACTGGTATTGGAGGTGTGATGTCACGTGGTTGGTTGAGGTGTTGTGTTGCAAGTTGGTAGGGGGTTCTGTGATTGTTTGGATCCTCTCGGCATGGAATAAGCTGGCAGAAATAGAAATGTTGGTAGAAAGAGCAGGCCAGCACAAAAAGGAGTAAGTTATTTATATGATCGAATAAATCTAAAAATAAGAATTAATATTATCTTAACCTTACGCTTTATGTTAAAATACAGAGTAATATTACATGAGTATTTCAATTAACACCTTATCATCTCTCCGTCCTTAAATAAACTATTGTTTAACATTGAATTGCATGGATTTTAAACATTAAAAAAATTATATAAAAATTACTATAAAATTCCGTATTCCCTTTTCACACCATGCACTTTATCACTGCATTCTTAACAGAATATCTGAGAGAGCAAAAAGTAAGAATACAATTCAAATTTTTTCCCTAATTACGTATTCTCCTTGGTTTCTTTGTTAATGAAATGCATTAGATAGTCAAGTTTTGTTCGAAGATAATAAAACTTTTTGGCTCAAACATCGTTATTATGGTTAATCCCTGTTTTAATGAGTTTTTGTTGGGTGACGCCATTTTTTGTTGGCGAATCTTGATGTGTCATGTCGGATGTAGACTTTGTTAGATCAGATTGCGCTCCTAATTGTATTTTTTATTGAGTTCTTTTTAGGTATTATGTTTGAATACGGACTTAAAGATGTAATTATTGTGTCATTTGTGGTATTACGCGAAGGCTTATTTATATAATGGTAAATGACTTTACTGTGTATTAAATGAGGATAATAATGATTACATTTAAAAACTTAGGGTACAAACTAGAAGGGACTCTAACATGCTGTCCATCTTACAACCAATTAATCGAGGAGGTTAGAATTTCACCATTAAAATAAATAAACACTCTAAATAAGGCACTGAACTCATCAGAAAAACATTCAAAACTTAACCAAAATCCAACAACTTCCAAAACTAATTATTTAGCTAAAAACGTAAATATAAACGCGTGGCCGTAATTCAGCTGAATTATCTAGTACATTATTTAGGCTTTTAGACAGAGGCAGGCGTCGAGTAATTCGATATTAAACACGCGGTTGACAGCTGACGTGACTGGGGGTTTTGTCACGCGACTAGTGTAGATACAGCCTTATAGGGGTTTCAGACTATAGAGTACTATCTGTTGGCCCGCGGTTTTACATGGGAACTTCTTCCTGTGCAGTGATAAAATGTAGCCTACGTTGCTTTAAATAATTTAGCTTTCCAATAGTGAAATATTCTTCGATGATCATGACATACATCATGTGTAGGACGTCCTCAGGCACGGTGGAGTGATGACTTGCGCAAGACGGCTGGCAGGAGCTGGATGCGAGCAGCCGAAAATCGATCTCAGTGGCGTGCACTAGGAGAGGCGTATGTCCAGTAGTGGACTGCTATAGGCTGATGATGATGATGATGATGATCATGATATCGATTCAGTAGTTTCAGAGCCCTCAGAAAACAAACAAACAAACAATCATTATTTGGTTTATATATATCAAAATATATAGTATTTGTATATTTTTATTTCCAATAGACCTATAAGACCTCTCTCGAAACGTCAAGCTATTTCCAGTTAATAGTATAGGTAAGTTCGTTTTTAATATATTATCGTATAGGTGCCTATTGCTACTTGCAATTTGTAAGCGCTTATAAGATCGAACCTTTATAATTCCCGATCACCAGTTAGCTTAAACACACACGTGTACCAGCGTCCTTGAAATGCTAAACATTTCAGCTGCGTTTACACGTGCCCTATGTTTCGTCCTTCAACTGACGTGACTATATACGTAGGATAAAGCGTTCGTCTGTAATCGCCCTTAGAGCTGCCATTGTCTAGCATAGACAAAGAATAGAACCGATGTTCCTAATGATAATGGTTTTGCGTCAGAATGGCATAGTTTTACCTTGGAATTGGTCTGATATTGATGATTCTGATAGATAAAGCCATTATAGTCTAAAAATATAGAAAGTACATCGTTATGTATAATTTCGATAGTTTCAGACACAAAAATAGTAGTACACTGAAATAATTTTGTAAGCACTTAAGTTCAAAGAACCATCCATAATTGATGTTTTTATTCTATTTTGAGGTTCGTTTTGGAAAAATGTTTTTCGCTTCATCAAAAATTGTTGTAGTCTTGTTTATTTGCTATGTTTTCTCAAAAGGACGAGTAGAGTGATAAATGAATCTACTCACATTACACAAATACAAACATACAGCAGTTTAAATAATGTTTTATATTGACAGGCTCGTAGGCGTCTGTATGAGATCATCTCGCTACGTATTTCCCTAAGGCGACCCTTTAGACCCGGCTCGAATGCTAAGTAGGCAACAATTCCTATTTTTATTAATACCAACATCAAATAAAAATGGAAATATTGAACTCTATATATTTTCACATTTTTGTAACGGAGAGCTTGTTTTTTGCTATAAATAATTTTAATGTTAAAACTAGGTTTTTGTGAATGTAAAATGGAGTGTAGATTTGTGGTTATTGCACGGTACATTTCCTTTGTTGTGGTATTTAAATCTTTTTAACCGCAGAGAATATTATATAAATAAAATATCAAGCTGCGTGCTTTTGTTTGTGAGTTGTATGGGTTTGTTTGTGTGACGATTTTAGGGTTGCTGTAGGTTATGAAAATGTGTGAATGGTTGAATTGAGCCGTTTAGGCTGATAAAGCTGTTTTGTGGCAGCAAAACTAAAAACTCTTTGCTAAAGCTACTTATCTTTGTATTCAGTGGTGTACTAGTAAATATCGTGGTAATAAACAGACTTACTTTACAAAAACATAGACTATAATTACAGTATAATTCTCTCAACAGTAACAGACACCCCTTCTTTCCTTCACATTTTCTTACTTCAAACCAAAAAGTCTGACCTACAAAACGAGCCCACGATTTATGAAAAGATAACCAGTTTAATTCGGTTGACGTACAGAAATGGATCTAGGCTATCTAGATAGCGATGACCCTAGCTCGCGTGCATCAGACTACGTGCACTGCAGGTCTGTTGGGCGCGACCTAGCTGTCTGGTGGAAAGTGCTGGATTTATTCCAGCACTTTCCACCAGACAGCTAGGGTAAGAAAGACGGGATTATGTTGTTTATATCAAAGTAATTATCTTGTTATATATGTCAAGTAGGTATGTAGGTTCACTCAACACAAATGTGGATTTGTTTACGAATAAATAAATAAATAATAAATAAGATAAAAAAAAATCCTGACTTACCTATGAGGCGTACTGATATTTTTTGATGGAAAAGTTTATGATGACAGCTTGCTGATCATTAGTTGCTTACAAATTATCAAGTACCTACAAGTACTTAGTGTTGAGGTGTACATTGAGAAAAAACAAAACTAACTCTTCCAGTTCATACAACCCTGGTAATATGAAACTTTTATTATAATCAACAAAAAAGGTTCTAAAGGTTTCTATCTATTTTCACAGTCTCAATTAATATTTAATGTTTATATCGCGTGTTAAATTCACAGTAAAGTTATCACAGTATCATAAAAGAAAAATAAATTAAGTGATTGTCATGATAATCTGTGTATTTGATCACCATTGATATATATATTAATCTAGATCTTTATACAGCTTTACTCATGCTTTTGGCAGTTGAATTTATAATTACTTAAGGTATATTACGGGTTGGTAGATGCCAATATGGCGTCTACTAACATCATAAATCTTTTTTCTCTCCTAGCGAATAAAATCTAATCAAGTCAACTAGTGCACTCCACATTCCGTGAGCAACCCTTATAATATTCAAATAACAAACCACGGCATTCTAGTGCATCCTCCTTCATAATGACCTCAATTAACGTTCTCGTTCGTTCATTCACTTGAATTTTTCTTCGCCATCTTAATTTGTACGTGACGCCGGCAGTTAATTAGTGCAATTAAAAGATCGTGGCGTTTTGTTTTAGTACTCGTGCGAAGGCTTTTGGCTTTTGTTGAAAATGAAATTAGTCCTGAAATTGTTTTTGTTATTAGGATAATATGTTATGTTTGCATGCCGTGTAATTGTTGAATGAGAAGTGAAGAAAGATGGTACGTTCGCGGGATGTTCACTCACAGATGATTTTGAATTTGGAATCCACGTGGATCCTGAATTTCTGCAGTTAAGATGAGGGTTGCCAAGACGGCATATAATGCAGATATATCAATTCTAGTCTCTATCTTGATTTAAGACTAATTCTAAAGCAATTATAAGTTGTTATTATTGTAGGTTCTAGACGGAGGCAGAAGTCATATTTTGCATATACATTTATAGATATCAAAACCTAATTAGTTCTAATATAATGCATATATACATACATAGAAAATGACCTAATGATGGAGATAGATTAGGCAATCGATCACAATCAATCAGTCTAATAGATTAATGATGAAAATATTGCCCATCACATTACGCATACAGGCTGTTGTAAAGTGACATCTGTGCGACAGTAAATACCAACAAATTAATGTCTAGTCAAGTGAATAAATATCAAATGTAAAGGTATTTTGGAAGCATTGTTCCATTCTCCTTAAAAATACTAACTTTTCATAAGATGTGTTCTTTTACATCTTAATACAGAAAATCAACGAATTATTTTAGTTTACTTAGTTGCGTACCTGTCACTTTATGAAAACTTTAAAATGCACCATACATTTTCTCCACATATTTAATCAATATACAGAATGAATATGAATAATAAATTTTCATTTACGATAAAAATAAATACGAACCTATAAGCAAAAACCTGCGCACGTACCTACATAATATAACATATACCCTTTCATACATATTCCTGATAAAAATAAAAGTTTTCCAGCTCGCGTGCATAT